>NW_020947062.1:13289809-13292079 GCF_900497805.2 Vombatus ursinus | reverse complement strand
TATCTATCTATCTATCTATCTATCTATCTATCTATCTATCTATCTATTCATTTGTTGACCCATCCATTCATCCATCCATCCATTGATCTATCTATTCATCTATCTATCCATTCATCTATCTATCTCTCTATCTATTCATCTGTTGACCTATCCATCCATTCATTTATCTATCTATTCATCTATCTATCCATTCATCTACCTTTCTATCTATTCATCTGTTGACCTATCCATCCATCCATCCATTTATCTATCTATTCATCTATCCAGCTATCTATCTATCCATCTATCTATCTATCTATCTATCTATCTATCTATCTATCTATCTATCTGCATGTCCCCAGCACTGAGCAGAGTATCTGCCACATAGTAAAGAAATTAATAAATGTGTATTAACTAACTGACTGATTGATGCATCATATAAGCAAATATCCAAGAACAAACTCCTTCAATACTTGAAATATCCACAATTTAGTCAATGAGGTCCTTCCCATCACCTCTGTAGCTCATAAACTCTGGACAATTCATTTCTCAGATGAGGAAACTGAGGCCCAGAAAAGTAAAGTGACTTGCTCAAAGTCCCACGAATAGTAAGTAGCAGAACCTGGATTTGAACCAGGGTCCTCTGACTACAAATGTGTGACAAAGGACGAGTCACTGTTCCTCTCTAGGCCTCAATTTCTTCCTCTGTAAATGGGAAGAAGAGTGTGTGTATGAGATACGTGACAAAAGATGCTGGGAGGAAAGTCCTTTGTAAACCTCAAAGTACTTTAGAATTTGAATTGCTGTTATTCAGGGGCTAACAACGAACAGCCCAGGCCCTAGTTCTTCCCTTCCTCCTCTCAGATGACAACCATTCATGAGTAGGTTCCTATTCATAAGCCCTCCTCCCAAGCAGGGAAAAGGGAGGAGAGGCCCTGGGCCCTTGAACAAATCACTTTTGTTTTCTCCTAGGTCTCAGTTTCCCCTCCTGTAAAATAAATAAAGGGATCAGACAAGATTATTTCTAAATCCTCTGGTCCTCTGAAACTCCAGCCAGGCTGCAGCTAGTGATGGTGGTCTTTTCTCAGAAGCACTCAGCTCATAGACGGGAAGCTGGCAATGCCTACACACCCTAGAGGCAAACATTCCCATGGTGGGACCTCAGTCTATGCCCACCAGTGTAAGACTTTAAGGTTTTTCAGTCCATTTCTCTCATCCAGACTCTTCCCAGACTCAGGGAGCATGGGCAACAATGCAAGAAAGACCCTGGGACATGGGCATTGTTTTGGTCCCTGCAGCTACTGAGCATCAGAAGGGTGCTGCTCCAGTGCACTTACACTCTTCTCTCCACTTGTTTGGATCCATCATCAGCCGGCTCTTGGTCTCCTCCAGCTCCTCCTTCAGGAGTTCATGCTTGGCCTCCATCTCCTTGATTCGTTGATGTCTCCTTTCCAGGACCTTCAGCTTGGCATTAAAATACATCAGGCCCTTTGAAAACAGAGAGAATTCCCAGACATCTGGGTTCAGGCTGTGTAGCCATCAGTCCCAGGCAGGTGAGAGAATAAAGCATTTGGAGCAGGAAGGGACCTAAAGATCATTTAGTCCTGCCCCATCATTTTACAGGTGAGAAAACCCAGGCCCATCGACAGAAAGGAAAAGACCTGCCCAGAGTAACACAGTTAATGAGCAATGAGACCCACAGTTCAAGCCTAGGTCTTTGGATTCAAAATCCAATACACTTTCTTCTCCATTACGTTAGGCAGTTGGGGGAGCAGTGGATAGAATGCTGGGCCTGGAGTGAGGAAGACCTGAGTTCAAATCCTGCCTCAGACACTTACCAGCTGTGGGACCCTGGGCAAGTCACTTAACCTCTGTTTGCCTCATTTTCTTCGACTGTAATAACAGGAATAATAATACTCCTACCTCACAAGGTTGTGAGGATCAAATGAAATAATATTAGTACAGTTCTTAGCACAGTTCCTGACACATAGTGTATAAATGCTATCTAAATGCTTGTAGCAGACTCGGGTGACCTTGGGCAAAACCCTTTCCCTTTCTCTGGGCTTCAGTTTCCTCTGATAGATAGAATAAATGAATGAATAAATAAATAACTGATGGACAACAAATAAATGAACAAACCAAATAAACGAATAAGTAAATGGATAAATAAAGTGAAAGAAAGAAAGAAAGAAAGAAAGAAAGAAAGAAAGAAAGAAAGAAAGAGAAAGAAAGAAAGAAAGAAAGAGAAAGAAAGAAAGAAAGAAAGAAAGAAAGAAAGAAAGAAAGAAAGA
>NW_020947062.1:13264149-13289799 GCF_900497805.2 Vombatus ursinus | reverse complement strand
AAAGAAAGAAAGAAAGAAAGAAAGAAAGAAAGAAAGAAAGAAAGAAAAGAAAGAAAAGAAAAGAAAGAAAGAAAAAATGATGAGACTGAGTTCTCCAGAAAAGTATCCCTATAGGTCATCTCTAAGGTTTCTTCTAACTCTGAGATTCTGACATTCTCCAATCCTTGAGGAACCCTACCTACATCAGTGTGAGAGGGGAACATGCTATTTACCTTTTCCACATCTTGGAAAGGCTAGAGAGAAAAAAAAGAGAGAGGGAAAAAGGAAAAACTCCATCAGAAGGAAGCAGGCATTGGGCTGAATGACTTTCCCAATAATAGCCCCTCCCCCTCCCCACCAATGTGGAGGTTCCATAACTAAGGGTCAATGACCTTGCTCTGGAGGGAAGCTATTAAGGGGGACTTAAAAGGTTCTGAACAAACAAAGTCGCTGCAACAGGGCTCTGCGCAGACAGCGTCCTAATAACGAGTGCGTGCACATTCTCAACTCATGTTCTCCGTCAGGTTAAACACAATTAATTGTGGCCTATAATGATGTTTCTCTATTCAGGGGACCTAAACATGCAAAACAGTGAAAATTAATCATGCCAGGAGATCTAATTGCAAGACGGTTTCCAATTGAACCTCGTCCTCCCTCAGGGACCTGGACCAAAGGGGTTCCGAAGGGAGGAGGGCTATAGGAGAGGGGAGGGGCTGACCTCGGGCTCCTCCCGCCGGTGCCTCTGCAGGCGCTCGACGTCGTCAATCTCATACACTTTGATCTCAAAAGGCTCCTTCAAAGTGCCAGGCAGAGGGGGCAGGTCCACCCACTGACCGGCAGCGTTGGGCTTCCTGCCCAGGGCCGCAGCTTCAGGCAGTGGAGTCGGAACCAGGCGCCGCCGCTGCAGACCTGCAAATACACAACCAACATCCCCCAGCCCCCCCATCAGTGATGCTCTAGCTTGCTGCTGTCTGCTAGGCAAAGGCATACACATGCATCTCCACGCGCATTTTCCTCCTCAGGAAAGAGCAGAATATAGACAGAAAAAGGAAAGTTCTGGAAGTGACAGTGGGGACCAAAGAAGATTCTGACTCCCCTTCCAGGACCACTGTTTTGGAAGTGTGAGTGAAAGTGTAACCAGTGTTATAGAGGATAGCCAGGAATATAGAGTGTGTGTGTGTGTGTGTGTGTGTGTGTGTGTGTGTGTGTGTGTGGTCTAGAATGTAGAGAAATTTGTTCACTATGGAATGGTAATTCCAGAGGACAGTGGAAAAGGTGGACAGGGTTGGAGTGGAACATGAGGGAAAATGGATGGGCATGAAAAAATGGGACACAAGGGTTGGGGTTAGTTTGATGATCCACCTAGTCTGATTCTTCAAATGAAGTTCAGTGAACTACACAGTAAGAATCAAGCATAGGGTTGAAGCTAAGTTCTCTAACCCAGAGCCAGCCATCTTGGTATTACAGAAATGAATTGAACCCTTTCAGGTGGTTGGGGGAGGGGGAGAGAAAAAAATACATGATAATTTAGTTGTATATTTGAAAGGAATAGCAAGTTGTGCATAGTAGATTTGCAGTTTCATGTACAATTGTCTTTTTAATGTTCTGTGTTATGGAAATGCTTGTTTTATTCTATAAATTAAAAAAAAATAAATTGAACTGAAGCATGAAACCAATGCAAGTAGGCTTCTAATCAAGCACTGCTACTTGTCACCATTTCTAAATAGTCTACGTCTGTGGTCCTGGAAGGGGAGTCAGAATCTTCTTTGGTCCCCACTGTCACTTCAGAACTCTCCTTTTGCTGACACCATTCAGCAATCTCTCCTTCTTTGAAGTTCATTCACTTAAAATTTTCCACCCAATCCAGGTTATGGAGGCAATTATGTACAAGCTGCCCATTATTCTCCCTCCTTTCTTGAGAAGTTCGGTACCTGTCTCACCATCTTCCTCATGTTCCCAACTCCTGTCTTTATATTAAGGGACGTCATCATCCATATTCATTTCAAATGCCTTAGCCTCCCAATCCCTCCCATTCCCATGACCTATTCCTTCATTCTACCTTAGCCATAGCCAGGGATGATTACGGCCTGGATCTCACCATTACCCACAAGGGTTCCACTTTCTAAATCCAAAATTCTGACCATACTCCTATCAATGCATCTCATCCTTTACCTCATTCCTCCTAAACCTATTTTTCATTCACATCATAATCTTCAATTCCTCCACCTTACGATACTTTCTCAGGCCGTTATCCCTCCCCTAATCTCACTGTGCATCCACTCCAATCCTGACCCTCTATTTCACCAATTCACCTTCCACTATTGTCTTTGCTCAAATCCCTCAACCCCTTGTCCTATCACCATTCAAGCCTTGTCAAATCTCAGCCCTGGATTACTCCTACCACCCACCTTTCTCTGCTCCTGCCAAACACAGCTGAGGAAAGTCATTCAACTGTGCTAACTAGGTAACATAAATTCATGTTATCCAACTTGAACTGGGTGCTCAATACAGCTAAGCATTCCTTTTACTCCCAAGTGATTCCCTATCTCACTCCCCATGGAAGTATTCCAAACCTTCTCTCCTCAAGTACCCCCATCCCACTCCTCAACTGGGGACCTATTACTTTCCTGAGAAAATTAAGGCCATTTGATATGAGCTCTTCCTCCTTCCCTTTGGCCTCTTCACCCTCTCCTTCCTTCCCCAGTCTCTGATAATGAAGTGAAACTTCTTGCCAAGGCCAGCCCCTCTACAAATGACTTTAATCCCATCCCCTCTAATGTCCATGTCTCCACTATCTTTAAAAAATCTTTAAAAAGATTTATCTTTTTTTTGTATAATTAGGTGGTGCACCACCCTTAAAAAATTCTTCAGTAGATCCTACCATTCCTGCCCTCCCTTTCTTAACCAAACTTCTAGAATAAGCCTCCATACTCATTGCCTCCACTTCTCTCACATAAGACTCAATCCTTTGCAATATGGTTTCTGCCCACATTCCTCAACTACAACTGATCTCCACTGTTATCAGTGTCTTCTTTAATCACCAAATCTGTCCTCATCCTTTCCAACCTATCAGCAGCATTCGACACTATTGACCAACCTCTCCTCCTGCTGGATGTTCTCCCCTCTGAATTTTCTACGTTTCTTTCTTCTGTTTCTCCTCTTGCCTAACATCCCCTTTCCAGTCACCTTAGTGGGCTCCTCATCCATTTCATTACTCCTAACTATGGGAGTTACTGAATGCTTGTCCTGGATCCTTTCCTCTTCTCTCTCTCTCTCTCTCAATCTCTCTCTCTCTCTCTCTCTCCCCCCAGCTCCTCCTTCCCCTCTCTCTCTGTTACCTTACCAGTTCCAGTAAGTTTAATTAACATTTCTACACAAACGACTCTCCCCTGAACATCAGTCCCACATCATTAATTACTTACCTATTGCATATTCTAAGCTGGATGTCCTGGAGACATCTCAAAATACAACATTTCCAAAGATGAACTCACTCTCTTTCTCCTCAAGTCCATTAGCACTTTCAGACTTCCCTAATTCCATCAAAGGCACTGCCATTTTCTCAGTCTCTCAGGTTTGTAACCTCAGTGTTCTCCTTGACTCCTCACATCCAAGCAATTGGCAATTCTTGCCAATTTAACCTCCACAACATTTCCATCATCTGACCCCCTCCTCTCTACTCAATATGGCTACCACCTTAGTTTCAGGCCCTTACCACCTTTGGTCTAGATTTTTGCAACTGCCACCTAATTAGTCTCTACCCCTCAAATCTCTCCCTACTCTTGTCTATCTTATACACTGCGACCATTGTGATTTTCCTTAAATGTAGATCTATGACATTACTTCTCTACTCAAGAAACTCTAGTGGCTCTCTATTGCCTCTAGGATAAAATATAAAAATTCCTCTGTTAAGCTTTGAATGTCCTTAACAACCTGGTTCCAAATTATCTTCCCAATTTTATCATATGTTATTCCACCTCCAGCATTCCATGATGACCCAGCCAAACTGGCCTTCTCTCTATTTCTCACATGCAATGTTTCTTCCTAACCTCCACCTCATAGTTTCTGTCACTCTTTTCCTTCAAGACATAGCTCAAGCATCACCTTCTACATGAAGTCTTTCTCAATCCTTCCAATTGCTGATAACTTCTCTTTCAAAAGATCTTTTATTTACTTCATGTATATTTATTCTGTATATTCTTATGCATATGTGTGTTGTCTCCCGCATTGGAACTTAAGTTCCTTGAGAATGGGGATTGTATCATTCTTTGTTTCTGTATGCCCAGCACCTAGCATACTGTCTAATACATAGTAGGTGCTTAATAAATGATTGTTGATTGAATAATTGATTGATGGAAAAATATTAGCAGGTTTGGGCATTAAAGTATACAAAATAAGAGAGCCCATTTACTGATAACAGACAGCCCTTATTGGAAAAGAAATAGTTTGTCATCTTTAAAGACCTCACAAGTATTTCCTGGGGCTAAAAACAAAATCGAATCCATCAGTGAGTAATACCCTCCTCGATTCGTGTGCAACTTTACAGGGCCGTTAATATTGATTTGTGGGGGAGGCTTAAGTGGGAAGGGAGCTCACGTTAGCTTGATTTATTTCATGCCCACAGGAGGGACTCAGAAATCCTGCCCACCACGCTCCAGCCAAACCAGGCCGGTTAGCTCACTGAGGCTGGACTTCTGGATTGGAAAATTAACTTGCCCACTCTCAGTATCCCCTCCGTAGTGGTGGGTGCCCTGTGGTGGGTAACAGGAAGGACAATGTATAAGCCAGGACATCTCCAAAGGAAAGCAACTAGGATGGAGGGAGGAGTAGCAAACAGGCCATAAAGGGATGGAGTGAAATTGGGCTGAGGGAAATTTTACACAAAGAAGAGGAAGAGACATTAAGGAGCCTGGTCCTCACATGTTTGAAGAGCTGTTGTGAGGAAGAGAAATTAGATTTGTTGTTTGGCACCAGAATGTTGAACAATGAGGAACATTTCAGAGAAGCAGATTTGACTTGGTGTAAAGGATAATTAGGTGGCGCAGTGAATACAGCGTGGGGCCCGGAGTCAGGAAGACTCCTCTTTCTAAGTGCAAATCTGGCCTCAGACATTTACCAGCTGTGTGACCCTGGGTGAGTCACTTAACCCTGTTTGCCTCAGTATTCTCATCTCTAAAATGAGCTAGAGAAGGAAATGGCAAAACCATTCTACTATCTTTGCCAAAGAAATCCCAAATAGGGTCAGGGAGAGTCGGACATGACTAAAATGACTGTTCCATTCCTTAAAACTGGAACCTGGGCCAACTTTTGTGGGCTTTCTTGGATTTCACTGAGAGTGGATGCTGGGGACTGCCCAAGGTTGCTCCATAAAGTTCCACTTGGGGAGGAGGGGAGTGGGGATGAGGTAGGAGAGGGGCAAAGTTGTCTGGGTTTGGCTGAGTGGCCTGCCCTGAACTACAACCCCTATCTCTGGGCTCTATTCTTATCTTCACAGCAAAGACCAAAGGGCAGAGAATGATGAAGACCATCTAAGTCCAGATAGGGAGTGGGGTACTAGAAACTGACATGAATCTTACAATATAGCACATAGACTGAGGATGGTTTCCGCCTTGGCCCAACATCTGGCCTGTGGCACATGGACAAACTGCTGGTGTCAGTCCAGCGCTGTCACCCTCATTCCTCTCTCCACTTCTCTATTCCTACCCAGAAAGTAATGAAAGGTGAAAGCCCAGGAACCACACTTAAAGGCTCCCTGGGTCATCTGACAGAGAACAGGGAAGATAAAATCCTCCTTTTCCCCACGTGCCTTTTGGAATATCTGGGAGGGGTGAAGAGGGGAAAGTCTATTTAAAATAGTTTCCTTTTTACCTGTTGATCTTTTCTTGGGCGATTTCAGGCTCCTCATTCGGCCCCCAGGGGACGACAGGCCACTTTCACTCATGGAGTCGTGGGTGGACGAGGCACTGCCCGTGGCTTCGCTGTCCCGGATCATGCTTTCATAGCCACTGCTGCCGCCGCTGTGGTAAAACAAGGCCGTCCGCCCCATGGCCGGCGGCAGCTCCCCGCTCAGCACGCTGCTGTTGTCACTGCCGTGCCCGCTGCTGTAGCGCTGCGGCCGCCGGGGAGCTGTGATCTTGCTGTAGGGGGAGGGCAGGGCGGGCACTGGCAGCTTCTCATCACCTAGATTCACGCCACTGTCATTTCCACTGTCCGAGTCTGCCGAGCTACGGGAATGACCCCCTTTGCCTGAGCTGCCAGAGGCCAGCTCGTTCACACGACTGTTGGCCGCCCTCATCGCCTGTTTGGTACCCATGATGGTTCCCCGGCTAGGCTTGCTGTTGACCCCCGGCATGGTACGCGGGGCCACCTTGCCATTAGGGGGGCCGCCGGGGCTCTTCCCGGCTGGCTGCTGACTCAGGGACTTCACGGAAGAGCTGAGGGACCGGGACCCACCGGCCAACAGGTTACGGCTCTTGCTTCCACCAGCTGGTGACTTAGCGTTTGCCACACCCTTGGCTGAGCCGCCCTTGCAGGGGGTCACGTAGGATGTTGGAGACCCAGGAGAAGGGGCCGCAGGGGGCACACCCAGCCGTGGCACAGACCGCCCCTGCCTCCCAATGTTGCTGCCCCCGCCATCGGCCTTGGCTGCCCCCAAGCCTAGGCCCTCACACCGCTCAAGAGACATGTGACTTCCGTAGCGATGGACGACCTCAGGCTTGGCGGCTCTCGCCTTTAGGCTGGACGTACTCTTGGGCAGAGAATGCTCACCCTTGATGCTGGCTTTGCCTTTCAGGCTGTCTGGTGCCGAGCCGGCACCAGGCCTGGGTCGCAGCTCTGCCTCTTCTTCCCCTTTGGAAGCAGGGGCTCTTGCAGGGTCCGTGCCTCCCCTAGATGGAGAAATGCCATTTTTTTGCTCAAGGCTTGATTTTCGGACTGGGGGGGCAGGGGGTCCTGCCCCACTGGGCCTGGGTAAGAGACTAGACTTCTGGGGGCCATTCTTCTTCCCCATGGAGGTTTTCAGGCTGCTGGTGGTCAAGGTAGACTCGGGATTGCCTCGCGCCAGGGCCTCGGCAGGGCTATCTCCACTTCGAGCCACTGGCATCACACCCAGTGTGGTGGCCCCTCTCCTCAGGGGTGGGATTTGGGTCATGACCTCTGGTTTCCTAGCATGGTCCCCAGCTGACTTGCAAGACATTTCACATCCATCCACCACCCGCTGGGAACAGGCCAACATTGTCTGGGACTTGAGGGGCCTATACCCTGCGGCCCCCCTGCAGGGCACGTTTAAGGGGTCAATACCTAATGGAGGGTTGCTAGGAGAGGATGGTGGGTCTGTGGAGTGGATGCCCGGTGGGACATCCACTCGCACTAGCCAAGGGTCATCAAATAGCCCACCTGGACTGGGCAATTCATGGCTATGGTGCATGGCACCCATATAATGGGGGGTTGAGGTAGTAGTTCTCAGAGTCCGAGGAAGACTAGAATGGATGGTTTGCATCTTATGTGTCACTTGAGGATTCCCACCCCTCCCTGCTCTCCTGGGCTGACTGGGGAGCCTGGAGACACCTGGGGTGGGGGCAGCTTTGGCGGATCCCAAGGACTGGGGATTCTTGGCAATGGCTGGTGACATCTTCCTAGAGCTAGCACTCTCCAAGCTGTCCAGCTCTGAGACGCAGAGCCCGCTGTCATTCAAGGAGTTCTTGAGGTTCCCTGGGGTGAAAGTGACAGTGACACCAGGAGAGCCCAAGGTGAAGTTCTCCCCAGGGGTATCACAGGCAAAAGGAGATGATGTAGTGAGGACTTCCCCGGGGGGCATGACATCACCATCCATGGTGCAGAGGCTGACCTCACTTAGCCAGGAGCTGATGGAAGAGCGGCGGCTGTCAGAGGGAAAGGCTCCCTCGGTGAAAGGCAGGACGATGTCAATGTTCACGCCGGACGCCTGAGATGTGTAGGCATCAAACTCATCATTGATGCTGCTGATAATGCTGACCGGGCGGGAGCCTGAGGCCAGAGCCTGGAGGGAGCAGTCGCTGTTGAAACTGATGATGCTTGTGGGCCGACCTGAGTCAACCATGCCACTGATCGACAGCTCCTCAACCACTGTGAACACCAGCTCGTCCTCACCATTTAGCTCCACCGGCTGCTGTAGGGTCACTGTGGTCGTCAGAATGTCCCGGTCAAAGCACTTACCCCGGAAAGCCGAATGGAAGCTGTGTACCTCCAGGGTGCTGGTGGATGGTGGTGGGGATGCTCCCTGGGCAGGCTGCATCTCCCCAGAGCTCACGATCTGCTTACTCATTCCCAGTGGAGGAGTCCGGACCCCACTGTCATCCAGCTTGGAATACATGTTGTTCGGTGGCGTGAGGTCCTTCTGCTGAGGGGGTGGGGGTGCCGGGCTGGGCAGTGGTCGCTTCCCGTACACAGCCTTGTCCTTGACAACTGGCTCTGTGGCGGTGCTACAGTCTGGGCTCCTAGTCACATCTGGCTTACAGGATCTCGATGCGTGGAGAGCTATATCTTTTGCTCCATCTGAGACCACATCTGATTTTTTCCCATCACCTCTGGTCACGGGATTGGGGCTATCCGCTTGGCCTTGGGAGGGGCTGTTTCCTGGGCAGGCACCATTGCGGGGAGATCCTGCTGAGAAATGGAGGCCAGGCCCTTTTTTGGGGGATGCCGCCTCCAGCAATGCAGGCTTCTTGCACACCCTCAATGGGGAGGGGGGTTTCTCCTTGGCTGACTTGGCCAGGCCAGCCTCCGCACTGCCTGGACCATTGCCATTCACTACACCAGGGGTGTCGCCCCCACCAAAACGAGTGGGCTCCTCGCTCCCATCAATGCACTCCAGTCTCTCCTGCAGCTCAGCAAACGTGTTACACTTGAAGTGGTCCTTGTCTGAGCTCCACGGGCCACCCAGCCCATCTTTGCTCCGTTTCCTATTGAGCGATGGGATGATAGGGACAAACTCAGGTGGGCCCTCGTTGTCTGTGAGCTCCCGGTCAGACAGGGCAGCCCCGTTGGGCCCCACGTAGATGACAGTGTCACAGGACTGCTCACTGCTGGAGGAATAATCAGGGTCACTGGAGAGACCCAGGCCAGGAAGGTCGGGATCCAAAGCCACCGTGCGAGGGTGAAAAGGCCTCAGGTGCGGAGGCCTCCGTACTCGGCCCTCCTCACAGGAACTCTCTCCTCCTGAAGAGCTGGATGCATACTAAAACAGAAGGAAAGCGCTGTCATCAGTCCAAGCCTCGGCTTTGCTAATAATAGCTTAGTAAGCTATCCTGGCTCTCATACTACCTCCGTTCAAACTGATGTTTGACCTTCCAAACCTAACTCTCTACAAGCCTCAGTGTCCCCATCTGTAAATAAGGAGGGTTGAACTAGATGGCATCACTGTTTGCTGTTTAATTGTTTCTGTCATGTCCAACTCTCTGTGACCCCATTTGGGGTTTTCTTGGCAAAGATACTGGGGTGGTTTGCATTTCCTTCTCCAGTTCCTTTTACAGATGAGGAAACTGAGGTAAACAGTGTTAAGTGACTTGCCCAGGGTCACACAGCTAGTGAGTGTCTGAAGTCAGATTTGAACTCAGAATCTTCCTGACTACAGGCATGGCATTCTATCCACAGTGCCACCTAGCTGCCCCCTAGATGGAATACAAAGTCCCTTTCAACTCTAATGCTCCATGTTCTGATCCCCATTTCATGTTCTATGTTCTAAGAAGTCTCTTCCCTCTACCACTTGAGGATTCTGCATGTCTTTCATTTTTAATGGTCTATGTTCCAAGGTGCCTTCAGTCCTGACATCCTCAATACTGAGCCTGGAATTTAAGGAGCATGGGGGAAAAAAACCCAAAACAACTGGTTGTACTATTATGGAGCCAGATAGTTCAGCACTTATAGCCTCAGAAGATAAAAACTATAGGTATCACACAGTCCTTTCCAAGAGGGGCATACACGCACAGGGTTCACATGGAGAAGGAGCCTGATGTACTAGGACAAACACTGGGTGGGCATGGGAATCAGAAGGCCTAAGGTCAAGTCCCAGTTCCAAGGCCCATTGGGTGACTTTCTATCAGCCATAGAAAGAGCTGAGTTCAAGTCCTAACTCTGATACATCTGACTATATGTGACCCTGGGCAAGTAATTTAACCTCTCAGTGCCCGCAGACATGTCTCTAAAGCTATAAACTTCAGAGCAGGTTGAGACATGCCCCAGTAGAAGGGGGTCTTCACCAAGAGGTCCCTACACTGATGGAATCCCAGGTCTGGTAAAAATAAGGATAATAGGGGCAGCTTGGTGGCACAGTGGATAGAGAACCAGTCCTAGAATCAGGAGGAACTGAGTTCAAATCTAGCCTCAGACACTAGCCATGTGACCTGGGTAGGTCACTTAGCCTCACTTGCCAAAAACAAAAAACAAAATGGATAATAAAATTGGGGTGGGGGTGGGGGTGGGGGGGGATCATGCTTGCTGTAACAACTTTCCAGGGTTGTGGGGAGGTTCAAATGAAGTAAGGGCTATAAGGATCATCATATCATAGCTATACAGCTAAGAATCCATCAAGCCCAATCTTTTCATTCTGTAGATGAGGAAACTGAGGCCCAGAGAGGTAAACTGCCCAACCATTAAATATCTGAGGTAGGAATCTGATCCCAGGTCTTCTTGACTCCAAGTCCACTGACTTATATACAACATCATGCTGTCTCTCTCTAGGCCTCAGTTTTCCTACCTGTAAAATGGGAAGGTATTTTTTTCTAAACTATGAAGGGGGAGATATAGATAGGTCTGCTGTTCTGATGAATCTGACCCAGGTGAGCCCCAGCTCAAGGGGTTAACGCACCTTGGACTTCTTCTTTCTCATTCGGTGGATGCGTGAGGCAAGTTGCACTGTGGTGAGGGTCTCTGCATAGTTGGCTGGGGAGTCAGAGATGTGGGCGATCATGGTGGTCCTGCAGTTGATGTTGCCCAGCGACTCTCTAAGGAGCATCGTCAGCTTGCTGTCTCTGTAGAGCATAGGCAAAGTCCATTCCAAGGCCTCCATGATCTCCACCCAACCAACTAGAAAGGATGCCTCCTTCTCCAAATCCCTCATGCCTCCCCATTTGACTTCCGCGATGTATTTAATCACATTCAGTACCTGTTTTGAACTTTGAACGTTCGTGTACCAGGATGATAGGCTTAGAATTGGAAGGGACCATTGAACCTAACTCCTGTCATTTTACTGAGGCCCAGAGAAGTTATGAAGAAGTTAGGGTCATATAGCTACTAAGTGTCTGAATCAGGATTTGAACTCAGGCCTTCCTAACTCCAAGTTCAGTGCTCTATGCACTGTCCCACTTAGCTGCCTCAATGGTGAGTCATGGGAAGTGTTAGACTTGGGAGTTAAGAGACCTGGGTTCTAGGCCCAGTGCTGACACCTAATAGCTATATGGCCATGAGCAGATCATTTGTCCTACTGACCTCACAGATTTCTTGGAAAGAAAGTGCTTCCTAAACTTCAGATTATTAGAGGAATATGGGCTGTTACTGCTATTCTCATCACGGACTTTCAGAACGGCTCTTGGAGATCTGAGTCCAAGAGAAATGATGGTTATACCTGCCCCACTGCTGACCTCAGAGCCACCAAAGGGTCAGGGATGCTGACCCCTCGTACTCACCTATATCCTGTCCTGGGAAGGCACACACACTCCAAACCCACCCTTTAAAGACAACCAAGTCAACCCCTGTGATTTTACAGGTAGAGAAGCTGAGGCCTGGAGCAAGGAAGGAACTGGTGCAAATCCCACTTCCTATCAGGAAAGTCCTTTAATTTTCTTTTTTTTTTTTAGGCAATTGGGGTTAAGTGACTTGCCCAGGGTCACACTGCTAGTAAGTGTCAAGTGTTTGATCTGAGGCCAGATTTGAACTCAGGTCCTCCTGACTTCAGGGCCAGTGCTCTATCCACTGTGCTACCTAGCTGCCCTTTTAATTTTCAGTATAGCCCTATGTAGGGAACCAAAGCAGATATTATTCCCATCATTTTATAGATTGGAGAAGCTGAAGCCCAGAGTGATTTGCCAAGGATCACCCAAAGGAGTCAGTGTCAAAAGCAGAAATGAAAACCTCTTTTTCACATTCTCACCACTTTCCCACAAGCTAACTAGACAAGGTCCAACCAAGGCAGACACAAAGCTAGGAAGTGATGGATGCCTGAACTGGACCAGAGATGCAACTGGCCTAGGGAATATAAGAGCAAGGGGTCCCATGTCACCATCTGCCTGATTTAATGGCAGCTAGGTGGTGAGGTAGAGCACCAGGCCTGGAGTCAGTAAGACCTGGATTCAAATTAGGCCTTATATACTTCCTAGTTGTGTGACCCTGGGCAAGTTACTTAACTTCTGCTTACCTTAGTTTCCCCATCTGCAAAATGGGGGTCAAAATAGCACCTACCTCCCAAGGTTGTGAGGATCAAGTGAGATAATAATTGTAAAGCACTTAGCATGGTATAAGTATCATCATCATCATTATTATTATCATTATTATTATTATTATTAACACTCACTGAAGCATTAAGCAGGCAGCAAAGCCTGCTTCTCTCTCATGCTATGCCAGCACAGACCAGAGTCCCAGGTGGCACCTTCTTTAGAATAAACAAAACATTCTAAGTGGACCGAGCACTTTCCAAGGTCTCATTTCTTCCATGCATCCCCCTGAGCCTTCTGAAAAGCCTAAACTAAAGATTTGAAAAATAACTTTGGATAGCATTCAGCAGGCATTTACATGAGGCTTGGGAAGATCAGAGACACCATCACTTGCCTAAAGCACACTGTGAGTCATAGAATCTCAGGGTTGGAAGGGACCCTGGAGATCTTCTAACCAACCCACACATGAACAAGAACAATCGTTTTCAACAATATCCCCAAGCCAGGGGTCATCAGACTTCTCCCTGAAAGACCCTGGTGAAGGGAAGTTCACTCCCTCCCTGAGACATCACATTCCCATTTTAGACAGGTACAGAGTCAGGACTTTTTTTTCTTTACACCAAGCCTAAATTTGTCCCTCTGCCCATCTCCCCACACTCATTACTCCCTCTTCTGCCTTCTGGGGCCAAATAGAATAGACCTAATCATTCTACTTCATGACAGCCCTTCAAATATATAAAGGCAGTCATCCCATCTCCCCTAAATCTTCTCCTTGTCAAGCTAACTATCCCCAAATTCCTTCGATCCATCTTCACGTGGCATACCCTCCAGTCCCATTCCCACCCTCCTTGTCTACTCCGGACATGCTCCAATTTATCAATGTCCTCCCTGAAAGGTAAGGCCTGGTCCTGAAATCCAGATGTCATCTAGGACAGGAAGACAATCTCCTCCTACCTAATCCTGGGCACGATGCTTCTTTCCATTAATGCAGCTGAAGACTATACAGCTCAAATATTTTATACGTTGTCATATCATACTGTTGGCTCATATAGAGTTTACAGCCCTCTAAAACGTCCAGATCTTTTTTACGTGAGCTGTTGCCAATGAGTAGATACAGGGGGAACAGCACTCAGATTTTGAATGTCCTGGGTTAAACCAAACCAAATGAACCATCTGAAGAGCCAGAAGGGACATATGGTGGGTCACATTTCAAACTCAAACCTTTACCTGCATTTTGTGCCTATTCATACAGCAGACAGCCAGAAAGAATTCTAGACCTGGAAGGAATCTAGTTTATCCTCATTTTACAGATGGGGAAACTGAGACCCAGAAAAGGCAAACATTCTTCGTTGGCTGAAGGCCACAAACTGAATTAGGGGCAGAGGTGAGACCCAAACCCAGGCCTCTTGACTCTGTAAATCTTTTGATAAGAGGGGACAGTGTGCAAAATAAAAGAGACCCATCTGCGGCCAGTGCAGATGACAAAGACAGGTCACCTACCCAAGAGTCTATGACCACAAACTTTCCATCTCACCTGGGGCCTTGCCAAGTAGAGGATGCTCATGGGTTTCAAAGTTATGTTTAGTCCTTACAAATGGGAATGTACGGGCTCTGAGAAGTTCTCTATGTATGCAATTATACTCCAATGGGACTTTATCCCACTGTACAATCCCACCTGGCCACAAACTACACACACATTTTTCCCACCTGGCCACAAACTACATGCACATTTTGTCCAAAAGAAATATGCATTTGAGAAATTTACATTCTTAAGAAATGTATATAGTGCAGTGGTTTAAGGTTCAAGGGATTCACGACTTAAAAAATTTTAATGCTACCTTAAGCTGCAAATGATTGCCCAAAATTTGTAAAATGAAATTGAATGTATAATCTTGCACATTAGTAGGCATAAAAGGTCTTGTTGGAATAATTCTTTTCATTCTTATAGAATGGCTCACTAAAAAAATTCATAATTATTTTATAATTAGAGCTTTATCATTGTATATTTAGAGTTTTCAGAATTTAGGTAGAATACAATTTTAGATTTTATATAATGCAAATTTTAATTTGGAGTTTTGGGAAGCAAAAATTTTCACACAGTTATTATAAGCACTTAATGAATAAATCTTGAAGAATGTTCTGAGTAGTATATTCAATTATCCTGGGGGTTCGCAACACATTTGCTGTTGCTGTTGTTGAAAGGGGTATGGAAGAACAAAAAAAAAAATTGGGAACCATATAGGAAAGAGTAGTAGACCAGAAGACAATGGACTTCTCAGTTTCCTCATCTTTAAAATGAGGATAACAATTCCTATGCTACCTACATAATGGAATTGTTGTTAGGAAAGTGCTTTGTGAATCTTAAAGCCCCACAGAAATGAGAGCTATCATTCTTACAGAATGAGGGTCATATCAATATACACAAAATATCCAAAGAACCAGAGAAAGTTAGAGGTTCTATGGAGGATTGATAGAAAGCTATAAACCCCAATCAAACAGGACAAGAGGTGAAGGAGGGGTAGCAATCTACACCAGGTAGATCAAACCCACTTTGATAAAGCCATAATCCCAATTTCTCCAGGAAGCCTTTCCCAATCTCTCTTAATTCTAGTGTCATCTCTCTGTTAATTATTTGCTGTTTATCCTATATATAGCTCATTTGTACATAGTTGTTTGCATGTTGTCTCTCCTGTTAGATTGTGAGCTCCTTGAGGGCAGGGATTGTCTTTTGTCTCTCTTTACATCTCTGATGCTTGACACTGTGCATGGTGCATCGTAGGTGCTTGATAAATGCTTACTGACTGACTGACAGATCCATAAAATGCCAAGGTACTGTTACTATGCTGAATACTAAGACCTAAAAGTACGAGTGCCCTGAGCTGTGGGCCGAGGGTAAGACTGACCGGTACATGTGGTCATCCACTCACTTGTACGGCACATGCTTTGCACCATTGATTAAGGCCAAGATCACGTTGCCCAAGGCGGACAGAGACAGGCACAGGGAACCACCAGCTTCCCGGTTCTTGCTCAGCACTTTTTCACAACTCCCCAAGTCGATGAGGTGCAAACGGCTACGTCCACCTGACACTGAAACCAAAAAAAAGGGAAGATGTTATCCTAGAAAACTGAAGGACTCCAAATACAGTTCTAGACCATTTCAAAGAACTGAGAACTATTGACCCCAACTGGATAAGAATGACAAATAAAAAGCAATACTAGCAGAATTAGGGAAACCTGAGTTCAAATCCAGCCTCAGACGCTTACTAGCTGTGTGACCCTGGGCAAGTCCTTAGCCCTGTTTGCCTCAATTTCCTCATCTGTAAAATAAGCTGGAGAAGGAAATGGCAAATCACTTTTGTACTTTTGTCAAGAAAACCCCAAATGGGCTCACAAAGAGTCAGATACAACGGAACAATAACAACAAAACAGAGCTAAATGATGTTTCACTAAAACCAAGAATGAGTCTCAGGGTCAACGTTCAAATTGGCAAATGGATGGAATTAAACATTAGTCGAACCCAGTTCCTTATCTAAACAGAGGATTAAACAGATGGCAGACAGCTTGTGCATGTATATATGGCACAGTTTGAGCTCCCAGACTCTCTTCAGATACTGAGAGATGCATGCACACTTAGGCGGCCTTGATCAGTACTTATCTCTTGACTGGTTTTCAGTCTTGAGGTGGACACAATGATAACTGTCAAGAGTGTCAGCTCTAGAATAGAGATCAACTCCTACCATGGGGATTCCCTTCAAATCTAAACTCTGTCCATGACTAAAAGAATTCCAAGTCCCAATGTTTGGCCTGATTGTTCTGAGATATTAAGTTCAATGAAATTCTAATGAAAGGAAAGACTATTGGATAGATGGATGGATAGAAAGATGGTTAGAGAAATAAAGAGGTAGGTAGAGAGATGGATAGATGATGGATGGATGGAGAGAGAGAAAAAGAGAAGGAGAGGAGGGGGAGAGAGAGAGAGAGAAGAGGAGAGGACAGGAGAGGAGAGGACAGGACAGGACAGAGGAGAGAGAAAGAGGGAAGGGAGGGGAGGGGAGGGGGGAGGAGAAGAGAGGAGAGGGGAGGGAGTATGCATTTATTAAATGTTTCCTATTTGCTGGGCATTGAGCTTCACTGCCCTGTGGCTGGACTAGCATGAAAGACAAAGGACTTGGGTGGAGGAGTGGGGTTGACCACTTCTGTTTACAATACAGTCAGTTTTCATATGAGGATTTTACTCCTGATTCCCCATCAGCAGAACATACAGATTGAGGGATTTTTTTTCTCTGTAGTAGAGATGGGTTGCACTGAATTATCCATACTCTTATGCTCAATCTGGGATTGGGGGTCATGACACAGTCTAGGGCCAAAGGACAAAGCCTCACCCCAGGACAGTGAACTTCAATGCTTTGCACAATGCCTGAGGGAAAACACATAGAAAGCACTTAATAAATACACATACACACACACACATACACATACGCATTCTCTCTCTTTCTCTCTCTCTGTCTCTCTCTTTCTCTCTGTCTCTCTCTGTCTCTCTCTCTGTCTCTCTTTCTCTCTGTCTCTCTCTGTCCCTAACTGGGTCACAACTATAACCTTGGCCTCATGCTCAATGTGCACCAACAATGTACAGCCATGAGGACTTTGTAGCATTTCTATGCATTTATAGCACCCTGATACTTGTGGAAATCCTACGGAAGGTCCCAAACCTCGGAACAAAACCCAAAAGGGCGGGGGAAGGAGGGAAGGGAGACCTACTTCCTCCTTTGCCACACTTCTCCATCCGGTACTGGTAGATATGGAGGGTGAACAGCATGTGTGAATTCCTTCGGTCCTCTTCATCACAGTCAGCTCGGCTGGTGCTCCGGGCAGCCAGAGCGGCATCCAGGAAGAAGGCAGCTTTCTCTGCAGTTGGGGCCCGGAGCTCACTCTGGTTCTGAAGCTGAAAACCAAGGAGGAAGTGGCTCATTATAGAGAGGGCTGACTGGCATTTTTTGTCAGACAGATTAAGTCTCGAGGGCTATCAGAGAAACAAATATGTACAGCCAGGGAGAGGGGATTAAAAATTAAAGGCAGGGAAAAAAATTAAAGGCATTATCTTTCTTTTTAAGCTACCTTAGAAACTGTTGTAATTATCCTCAGATTAAAAGGAAGACAAGAGAGGGAAGGGTTTGGCGTGACCGGGGCCTGCATGCTGCTCTTTATACCTGTGTTCCACAAATAGGATCCTCTCGAAGGTATACCCCAGGAGACTGCCCGTCCTGAAGGCTGCCACTGGCGACGTCACCTAACAAATCCTTGAGGTTTTCATCTTTGCCGCTAATCTCTACGGCAGAAACACGCACAGAGAACCGGGTTCCCGTCTTCTCTTTCCGCTCATTGATCAGCTTAAATAACCAAGAAATGGCGCAGGGCACAATCCCCAAGCTCTGGGTGGAATGATCCTTCCCAATCATGGTATATGACTTCCCTGAAGGAACAACAAGAAAAAAGACTGAGCGGTTATTGTCAAGTGACGGGGAATGGAAACAGGGACTGAGGGGACCTCGTCCTCTGGACGGACACCAGCCACACCAGTCCCAGCGCTGTCAGAGAGAAAGCATTCCACTCAAATACAGCCAGCCCCTGGTTCCCTGAACCCAGGACCAGACTGAGCTCTGACCATATCATCCAATTAAGCCCTGGTCTGTTTTGACCACAACCCCTTTCATTGAAGTGAAGAAGAAAGGGGAATAGGCACTTACAGGATGCCTATTATTTCCTGGACACTAGCACTTTCACAAATATTATCTCTTTTGATCCTCACAACAACCCTGGCAGATGGGTGCTATTATTATCCTCATTTTACAGTTAAGCAAACTGAGGCAAGCAAATGAAGTGACTTGCCCAGGATCAAACAGCTGGTAAATGTCTGAGGCCGGATTTGAACTCAGGTCCTCCTGACTTCAGGTCGAGTGCTTTGTCCATCACACCACCAGCTGCCTCAGTGACTTATCTTATCCCCAAGGCCATGAGAGGTCAAGGTCTATTTCAAGACAGATCTATTAGTATTCATGAATCACATCCCTCCCTCTAACTCAATCCCTTAACATATTAATTTCCAAACTCATCTGGTCTTCCTGATATATAGGATTGTGGAATTTTAGAGCTGGAAGGGACCTTTAAAAGGTCATCTTGTCCTGGGGTTCTTAGATTTCAGGGGGTTTGTGAACTTAGATGGGGGAAAAACTATCTATTTCAATGTAACTGTTTTCCTTCGTAATTGTATTTTATTTTATGGATTTAAAAATATTATTCTGAGAAAGTGTCCGCTGACCTCACCATGACAGTAGTCAAAGGGGTCCATGACATAAAAAGTTAAGAAGCCCTGCTCTGGACCAACTGTCTCATTTTACAGATGAGGCAGCATATTAGAATGGAAAGAAGCCCAGGGGAAGTTAAGAGAGACCTCATTTTCAAATTTTGCATCCAATACCTAGCTGTGAGACCATAGGCAAGTCTTTTAATTTAATCTAACAAACATGTATTCACCACCCACTTAGAGGTTCTGAGCTTTAGTTTCCTCATCTGTAAAATGGGAGCAATAATCACTCTCATACCTGCCTCACACAGTTTGTCTTTGAGGATTTATGATGCATTAAGCATTTTACAAAACATAAAGCCCCATATAAAGACCAGCTACAATGATGAGGACGATGATAGTGGTGGGGATGGAGCTGAGGCCCAGGGAGAAGGGCCCAAGGCCACACGGGGCAATGTGGAAGAACCAGGATCTGAACCTAGACCTTTTGACCCTAAATCCAATATTTTTAGAATTATTCCACAAAACAAGGCCCAGCATATTGACCCCCTTGAGCTCCTCAGTTTTATCATTTGACCTCCTCCCCCATTAAAGTTGAAGGTTTTAATGCTGCAGGAATAAACCTGGGAAGTTTGCAAAAGCTAATTAAGAAGAAATCCCCATCTCTTTCCAGACTCCAGCTTTATTGTTCCGGGAACTGACAGCATGTAATTACCAGACTGAGGGAGTCATTAATGGAAGGGAAACTGGGTGCTCACCGAGCCTGACATGGCCAAAGCAGAATATGCAGCCATCAGCACCGTTCACAACTGACTGGATCACGTCTGCCACCGTCCCGGAGCACACCTCAGCCTGCAGGAAGGAGACGTGGAGGTGGGAGTGGGTGAGGGCCTCACTGTACAGCTCACCACCCAATCTGCCACCCGAATTAAGACAAGTCCATAGAAAAGGCAGTTATAGGATCTCCTCTGGAACACAGAAACCAAATCTCCCCTTTGGGCAATTTGCAAGCATTTATTAAGTACCTACTGTATACCAGGTAGTAGGGTGACAAAAACCAAAAGTGAGATAGTCCCTGTCATCATAGAGCATTCATTATACTTATCTGAGGTGCTGGAGAACAAGAAGTATGCAGATAAGTAAATAAAAAACAGATTAAAAAAAATAATTTCAGTGGGACAATGGAATGTGAGCTCCTTGAGGGCAGGCAGGAGCTACTTTTGCCATTCTCTGTATTCCCAGCACTTAGTACAATGCTTTGCACATAGTAAATGCTTTACTAATGCTTGTTGACTGACTGACTGATTGACTGACACAAAGAATTGAAAGACTGCTCTCAAGCTGAGCCCTTAAAAGAATCTAGGGAGTAATACCAGAAAGTGTGATTTATTATTCCATGCAGCATACAAATATGATGCATTCAGGGTAAACACAGGTACAGTCAAAGAGGAATGGCACACTCATATAATACACATGTAATTACGTGTGCCTTACATACAAACATGCATAATATGCATGCTGATTTTTAAAATCAGTTTTTGTATTCTTGGATCTCAAGGTATGCAAGTTGTGCTTTGAAAAACTAGGAAGAAAGGAAGAAAGGGAGAATGAACTTTGGGGCCAGGTTTATGCATCTCTTCTAGCACCGTGCAGTGGGGAAGGTAGAATAACTGGTCTGCAGGACAAGAAGGCAACAGCCGCTGCTGATAGCCTTAAGGAAAGCACCGGCTTCTCTTCCCCTCCTTCTGTGGCTGCCCAGAGCCAGTGTGGAATGAGCCCAGACTTCTGAATCACTTGCTTGCTGTTCCTACGCTGGCCCTCCTAGCACTGAGCATATTGACAGGAGAGAGAGCAAAAGAGCTGGGTGAAATCTACTCATGAATAGCAATGGGGCTATACATAATCTGGTTCCCCTGTGCAGAGTCTCATGCCTGGCACCGCACGGTACTGAGGACTGCCTGAGGTCTTGAAGGACAGCACAATGCACAATAAAGGGCTGAGTGGCAAGAACTTCGCATGACAAGGTCAATGCTTTCCTGACACCTTCTGAGCCCTTCCCTATTCTCTAGAGTGGACCCATATTAGAGATCCTGGGAACCTGGCATCTCACGTCAGAGACCCAAACAGGTCAAGAAGCCTCCAACTTTGTATAAGAAAACACAAACGTTCCACAATCTCACCAGCTTTTACCATTCCTGGTGCAAGGGGAAACCGCCTTGTCAGCAGGACCAGATTTTGAGCCCTTGATCCTCTCTCTCCATTACAAGAGAACGAAAACACTCTTCTCACCATCTCCTCCACCCCCAGAAAAATGCTACAAACTTTAGAAGGCAGCTTCAAAAGCCAAGTTCTAGAGGTCCCAGCCTGGCCCTTCCTTCCCTCAGACAGCCCTGCTGCCCCTCACTCACCTGAGCAGCATCCTGTGGGAAGACAGCATCAAAAGCAAACATCTTCGGGACTGCACCCGCCGTTCTTCGAGAGCCCCCATTAGCGGGGGAACTAGCAGCTGGGTCATACAGCGTCACCTGTTTCTTCCGGGAATCTACCTTCAGGAAGGACATGGGCTCAGAAGAATGAGGGGCACCTGGCGATGTACAGATCCGCACCATCACCTTCACCTGGGAGGGAGAGAGGTAGAACATGGCGTTCTCACCAAACCATGAACTGGGGCCATTGAACTCCGGGGCATTGACCCTGCTCTGCTCACCAGACCAGCTCATCAGGGATCCTCACCCTGCATCCCCAATACAGCAAGAAGCAGACAAGGAGACAGAGCTACAGGAAAGTTTGAAAACCTTATTCATATTCCACTTTATTCATATAATTTAAAAAAAAGACAATTTGTATGGTAGAAAGAGCCCTGGAAATGGAGTCTAGAGAGACTAACAGTGTGACCATGGGCATATCCCTTAAACGTCTAACCTACAGCCTCTTCTTCTGTAACATAGGAAAATTAATACCTCTATTGCCAAATGAAATTATGCATATAAACTGTTTTTCAAACCATCAAGTATTACCTAAATATCAGTAATTATTATTATTATTATTATTATTATTGTTAGACTATCAAGGGCTCCTATTTCTCTAATGCCTGAATATTTATAAATGGCTTTCCCAACAACAACTCTGTGGGGCAGGGCATAAGCGTTCTTATCCCTCTTTTGTAGATGAAGAAAATGAGACTCAAAGAGCTTCACCTTCAGTACAACAGAAATTATGGAATCTTGTTGGCAAATACCCATTCCGTACTAGAGTTCATGGTAGAGGAGAGCAGATCCAGTCTTGGTTTGATGGGCATCCTAGACACAGGGAGAATATATTTCACAGTGTTCCTAGGAAAGCTATCTAGAATCCAATAATCTCATATTTTGCAGGAGAAGGCAACCCGACATGGATAGGAAGTTCTCAAGAATGAAATTCTGGAGACGCAGGGAGAAATCATTCTGATGAGGAGGAAAAGGGGGCTGCTGCTTAGTTCCTACCCCCGTGAAGCTGCTGATGTAGCTCAGGGATAATCCTGGAACCCTGGTGCCAAGCAAAAGCAGTCAGTCAGCCAGTCAGTCAATAAACATTTATTAAATACCCGTTATATGTTACTGCTGGGCCTCGAGTCAGGAAGATCTGAATTCAAATCCAGTCTGAGATACTTAATCTCTGATTGCTTCAGATTCCTCCTCTGTAAAATGCGGAAGATAAAAGTACCCACTTCCCATGGTTGTTGTGAGAATCAGATGAGATACTTTGTAAAGCACTTAGCACCAAGCCTGGCACATAGCAAATGCTATATAAATGCCATTATTATTATTTTTTAAATTTTGTTTGAAGAACAGAAAGGAGGCAAATGTCACTGGGTCAAAGAGTTATGTGGGAGGGTAGGTATAAGGCATAAGCAGATTGGGGAAGGGGGGAGAAGGAAGGGTATGAATGGTTTTGGACACCAAACATCAGATTTTCTATTTGATCCTGGAAGTGACAGGGAACCAATGAAATTTATGGAGTAGGAGAGTGACATGGTCCAACATGGAAGATCAATTTGATAGCTGAGTGAAGAATGGATTGCAG
The DNA here is from genome assembly GCF_900497805.2 of Vombatus ursinus. NCBI lineage: Eukaryota > Metazoa > Chordata > Mammalia > Diprotodontia > Vombatidae > Vombatus > Vombatus ursinus. The sequence continues at coordinate 13,267,056 of NW_020947062.1, read as the reverse complement.
TGGGGTAAGGAGGCCAACCAGCAGGCTGTTGGTGACAGTGTCAGGGAACAGAAGCAGTGGCACAAGGGGAAATACAAAGTCCAGGTGACAGTCCTTACCTCTGTGAAGCTTATAATCGAGCAGGGGATGAAACACAAACCGAGGTGACGATAACAAAATAATTCATGATAAGTACAATGGAGGATTGAGTGTTGGATGAATTTTTTCTTCCTCACTAGACTGTGAGCTCCTTGAGGGCAGGGACTGTCTTTTGCCCTTTCTTTGTATCTCCAGTGCTTAGTGCAGTGCCTGGCACATAGTAGGCACTTAATAAATTCTTTGTGACTGACTTATTGACTGAAGGGGAAGGTTGTGACCAACTCAGGGATCAGTGCAGGCTCCAAAGAGAAGCCAGCATTTGAGGTAGGCTTTAAGGAGGTGTAGGAACAAACACAGCAGGAGGAGAAAGGTGATGAGAAAGGACATTTGACGAGTAGGCAAAAAAAGATAAGGAATTACAGGGTGGCTTCCAGACTCAGGCACGTGGATGCATTGCATTGGAGCAGCCAGGGACGGTGCTGGGTAGTAGGAAGAGAGCCGGGGATTCAAAGTCAGAAGGTCTGGGGCTTGAGAACCAGCCCTGCCACTTACTAAGTGTGTGACCTTGGACAAGTCATTTCCCCATTTTTCTCCTCTGTAAAATGACTGGGTTAGATTAGATCATCTCTAACATCCTTTTCTATAATCGTGCGGCCCCAGCGACTTGTGACCGCTGCCTCTCTCCTGGCTGCTCCAGTGAAACTACAATGAGTCTGTATCCGTTGAGGGGAGAAGGGGTGTTGTTGCACCCCAGCTGTTAAAGCGTTTAGTGAGAGTAAAGACTAAGCTTCCAAAAGGCAGCTTCCTCCCCCTCTTCTGCCTCCGGCAGTGCCTCAAGGAAGGAAAGAGAAACAGAAAGAGACTGAATTCTAAAGCCCAAGACTGTGTCCTTACAACAGGGAACCCGCCCCTTCCCCATCCCTCCACTCTAAAGCAGAGGCAGGAGGGGAGGAAACAGCCTCATTCAGGCTTCTGTAGATTCAGGTTGTCAGACACGTTCTCTTCATTGGATCATCAGGATGTACGACTAAGAGATTGTCTCTTGGTACAGTTCTTTGTGCCCAGGAAGAAAGAGGATTCATTCAAATCATCAGTCAGTCTGAATGCTCTCCAGAAGGCCTAACAAGACCCCCAGAGCCCTGGGGCCATCTGCTGCTTAGGCCTGAGCTGGCTCAGACACCCATTAGCCTCACTTAACAACAGAATAAATGCATTGGTGGGGAGGGGCTGGTGGGTGGGGCTGCCTAGAAAGCAAATTTCTACATATCAAATCATATTTTTCGCATCAATTTGAGTTGCAAAATTGGAGACGTGCTCCTCTGGGGTACAAATACTCCTGACCTTGTTCAGAAACTTGGACAATATTTGATTCTGTGTGACTCAGTGATGGATTTGGAATAGAAGGATCTGGGTTCAAATCCTGACTGTCACTTAACCTGTGTGACACTGAACAAGTCATTCTACATTTTTCTGGGCCTTAGTTTCCTCAATTGTGAAATGGATTGGATTAGATAACCTCTACCTCTACAATCTCTTCCACCTCTAAATCTATGATTCCATGATCTTTTTGTCCTTTCATATCTAAACACAATGATTCATATCAATTCTGCCTCTGTAACATCTCTTCCTGGGGGCCATCTCCAGTAGTCCTGATCTATAGCTTGCCACTGGACTCAGAAGGCTCCAGAGAAGAAAGTGAGGCTGGTGACTTTGCACGGCCCCCGCTCACTGAAATCCAATTCACTTGCAAGTCATGGCATCACCTCCTCGATGTCATGGTCCTCTTTGAGAATGAAGTACAAACAAGATCAACAACAACAATATTTCTCCTCTAATCTTTCATCCTTGTCCTGACAGCTGACTCATTAGTTTAAATACCATCTACCTAGACTATTGTAGCCTCCTTACAGATCTTTCTATCTCCCCTGTCTCTTCTTCCAATCTATCCTTCACACCCCTGCCAGTAAAATTTTTCTGTCATTCCTTTGCTCAAAAATCTTCACTGGCTCCCTACTACCTCCGGAGTACAAGTCAAATTTCTCTGGGTCACATTCACAGGGTCCTCCAAAATCTGGTGTCACCATCTTTTTTCCCACCTCCTCCACTCACTCAACACTGTTCTATGTCCCCAGAACAAGCCCCTCATTTTCATTCAGCTAGCTATCCCTTTCCTTTTAGCGTATCCTATACCTAGAATGTATGGAGTGTTCAGGGAGGGCTAGCCCCTCTGGTGTGAGGGCCTGTCAAGCCCTCGTCAGGTTGCTTGTCCACCTTCACCCAACTCTCACCTGTGGCTCCAAGAAGCTGCAGCATGGGTAGTGGCTACACCCAGGTAAAAGTTTCTCAGCAGATGGGCTAAACCATGTTGAGGGTAACCTCCGGGCCTCAAACCTGTTAGAGTTACAGTGATGTCTTCATCAAGCATGTGAAGGCTTTTCGTGGCAGAATGGGCAGATAAGAAAAATTTTGTCCAACAGCCACGAAGGCTTTTGCAGGAGCTGTGGAGAGCTTAGAGCTTGGTCAGACATCAAAGAAATCAAGGTTATCCACTTCATCCTGGGCCATCACTAGTCATCCTGACTTTTGTCCTGCCACTGGACTTCAATGACTAAGGAAGAGAGTGAGGCTAACAACTTTTAGAAACTCACTCATTTAAATCCAATTCACAATTAAGTCCAATTGGTTTCTTATGTACCTGGAACGCCCTTCATCTCCCTCACTCTTGCTCTATTGAATTTCTACTCATTCTTTAAAATCCAACTCAAATGCCACCTCCTACAAGAAGCCTTCCCTGATTCCATCCCCCTAAACCCCCAAATCCCAAAGCAG
>NW_020947062.1:13222624-13264139 GCF_900497805.2 Vombatus ursinus | reverse complement strand
GGACCCACATTGCCTCTCTGACTCTTCATGACTCTATTTGGGGGTTTCTTAGCAGAGATACTGGAGTGATTTGCCATTTCCTTCTCCAGCTCATTTTACAGATGAGGAAACTGAGACAAAAAGGGTTAAATGACTTACCCAGAGTCACACAACTAGGAAGTATCTGAGGCTACATTTGAACTCAGGAAGACGAGTCTTCCAGACTCCAGACCCATCACTCTATGCACTGTGGTGTCACCCAGCTGCCCTTTGGTTTCATTAATCTCACTCAGATAAATGTACTGTCCGAGGCCAGATTTGAACTCAGGAAGATGAGTCTTCCTGATCCCAAGCCCAGAGCACCACCCTGCTACCCATACATTGCCTCTCACATGTTGACTTAATGTATGAATGAACCACAGGCTTCAAGAATTAGGTGACACCTTAACAGCCAGCCCATACACAAAAAAAATTCCCACTATAACATACACAAAAAGTGGTCATCTAGCCCCTGCTTGAAGACATATAAGAAGGCAAAACTCACCATTTTTACTGGTAGCCCATTTCACTGAATGGATGAAAAATTCAGAATGGAATACCATAAAGTAGACAGTCCACAATAACACATGCATACCACAAATGCTGATGCATTTATAAGCTCAGCAATCAGTTCTGGTAGGGTAGAAGGAACCCAAGAATCAGGAGTCCAGGACTAATTTCTCCACTACTATCTCATTTAATCCTCCTAATCAGCTTTGTGAAGAAGTTGAGACAGAGATTCTTATCTTCATCTTACAAAAGAAGAAACTGAGGTCCAAAGAGGGCATCAAACCAGAGAGATCATAGGATCATAGATTTCAAGTTGGAAGGATTCTCAGAGGCCATTGAGTACAACCCCCTCACTTTTTTTTTTTAGGCAATTGGGGTTAAGTGACTTGGCCAGGGTCACACAGCTAGTAAGTGTCAAGTGTTTGGTCTGAGGCTGGATTTGAACTCAGATCTTCCTGACTTCAGGGCCGGTGCTCTATCCACTGTGCCACCTAGCTGCCCCCAATCCCCTCATATAACAGATGAAAAATTGAGACCCAGAGAAATGAAATTATTTGCCCAGAGTTATACAGTTATTAAGTATCTGAGACAGGATTTGAACTCAGGTCTTCATGACTTTAAAGTTCAGCTTTCTATCCAGTAGTTCACCTAACTGTAAAGCAGCCCAACTCAGTGCCTCTTTCAAGCAAACCTGGGCATGGCGGACATGATAGAAGGATCGGTTGTGGACTGGACTCAACGATGCTCTCTGATCTACCCTCCAGTTCTAAGCTTCTATCATTCTATGGCTGCCACATGTGGATTCCTGCTTCTGCTGCCAAGATTCACTGCAATATCAATCTTGGGTAAGTTACTATGCAGTAAAAAGTAGAGAAGTTCTGAGTTCAGAGGTAGCAGACCCTATAGGCTGAGGTGGTGCAGGAAGGGGGCCGGACTCTGAGTCGGGCCTTGAAGGATGGGTAGGATTGGGAAAGGGGCGGCCGTGTGAGGGAGCATGAGAGGTTGGGAAAGGAAACTGAGGCACAAAGCTGGTGTGTGTTGGGGAGAGGGGAAGTGAGAAGTCTGGCCAGGCTGCAAGAATACAGATAAGCTGGAGGGTGTCCCAGGGAGGACAACAAGCACGGTGGGGACTGAGATTCAAGCCATAAGGAGGGGAAGGGAATGAGCATTTATACAGCACCTACTGTGCACCAGGCACCCTGCTAAGAGGCTTACAAATATTATCTCTTTTGATACTCAAGACACCTTAAGGTTGTTTAGTTCAGAGAAGAGGGAACCTGAGTATGATCTTTAAGTATTTAAAGGACCGAGTCAAGGAGAGGCATTCAACTTACTCTGTTCAGCCCCAGAGGGGGCAGAACTTGGAGCAATGAGTAGAACCTATAGAAAGACAACTTTAGGCTTAAAGTCAGGAAAATCTGCCTAACACTTAGAGCCTTCAAAAAGCAAAATGAGCTTCCAGGGGAGGTAGTAGGAGACCCGTCACTGAAACTACAAAGACAGGTAGAAGAAATTCTTCTTCAGGTTCAGTTGAACTAGGTAGCCCCTAAGGTCCCTCCAAACTCTGAGATTCAGCAAAGAGGAAGCAAAACTACCTACTAGAATCCCTCACAAGAAAGTTGTTTTAGGGGGCTAAAAATGAGAAGGAGTAAGAAGGGATGTGGGGGTTAAAAAGGAAAAAAATACTATGAATTAAAAAAGTAGGGGCAGCTAGGCGGCACAGTGGAGAGAGCACTGGTCCTGGAATCAGGAGGACCTGAGTTCAAATCCAGCCTCAGACACTAGCTGTGTGGGCTAGTGAGTTAACCCCAATTGCCAAAGAAAAGGAAAGGAAAAAAGAAGGAGTATCAGATGGGGAAATGCTCAAATAATGACAGCAGAGCTAATAGAAAAGTAACAGAGATAGTCAATGTTGGAGGTGCTGTAGCAAGACAGGGACATTAATACAATGTTAGTGGAGCTGGAAATTGGTCCAACCATCCTGGAAAACAATGTAGAATCATACAAGGAAGTCACTAACTTGTTCAAACTCTGATTCACCAATCCCAATATTGGGCATACATGCTAAAGTTAAAAAAAAAAAACAGAAAGGTCCAATACAAAACAAAAGTATTTATGTGTGATAACAAAGAACTAGAGATAGAGTAGATGCCGGTCAGTTGGGGAATGAGTGAAAAAAAATGGTTTTTGAATGTAATGGAATTTTATTGACTAATATGAGAAAGTCAGAAAAACATGGGAAAATTTGCACAACCTAATGCTGAGTGAAATATGTAGACCCAAAACAACATTCACGACTATAACAACACAAATGAAATGATCACTGAGTAACTGGAGAAAAATGATAATGGTACTAGGGAATCAATAATGGAACACATCCCTCTCCTCTTGGCAGGTGCTAGGGATGGTGACAAAGGCAGAACGCTGCATACTCCATCAGATGAAATCATTGTATTGGTTGTTTTTACTTGCTTGTTTTTCTTTGTTACAAGGAAGGATTCAGTTGGGGGTGGGGTGTATATACAAAAATGACTGGTATAAAATAGGCATCCTTAAAACATATTTTTAAAAAGAAGCACTAGAAACATTGGAATTTCCTATTAACATAATAAAGTATAGCTAGACTTGGAGTCAATAAGACTAAGTTCAAACCCGGACACAGACACTTACTAGCTGTGTGACTCTGGGCAAGTCAATTAACCACTGCCTGCCTCAGTTACCTCATCTGTAACATGGAGATGGTAATAAGGGCACTTACCTCCCAGGACTGACGTTGGTAAAGTGCTTAGTAAGCCTGAAAGAACTATATAAATGTTAACTATCATTATTATTATTAAAAAGGAGGGTGGACAAAGAGAAGACATGGAAATTAGCAAAAACATCAAAGGGAGGACAGAAGGAACTAAGACACCTAAGAACAAAATTATGATAAAACTCAACAGGTTGGACATAGTTTTGGCAAATATAGACAAAAAAAAACAACAAAAATGGTTGAGAAAGCAACAGAGAAAGCAAAACAAGCATCCTACCTCTAGAACCTAATTATAGCTTAAAAAACAAGCCAGAACAAATCCACTCTTTCTTCCCCGTAACAGCCTTCAGACACTTGAAGTCAGTTATCACGTGCCCACTATTTTTTCTTCTACAGACTAAACGTCATTTCCTTTAATCCTTATATACCACCGTTTTGAGCCCCTTACCATCTTGCTCATCCTCTCTGGAGGTAATCTACCCTAATCTTTTTTTTTTTAATCCAAACCTCTGATTTAGCAAGTGTGGAGCCTTGCAGTGAGGGAACTCCCTCGATCAATGAAGACTCGCAACTTGTCTGCAACATGCAGTCTTTGAGAGTTGCCTGGATCCCTGAAAGGTTAAGTGATTTGCTTAGGGTCCCAGAGCTAGTATGTGCCAGACACGGGATTTGAACTTAGGTCTTCCTAAATCTAAGTCCCATTCTCTATCCACTATGCAAGTGTCTCTTGACTTATCTATATCTCTCCTAAAACTTGGTAAACAGAGCTAGACTCACATGTATAACCTAAATCAAAATCCTTTTCATTTCAGGGAGGGAGGAGGGGAGGGAGATACTTTGGAACTCAAATTTTTTTTTTAATGAATGTTAAAAATTGTCTTTACATGTAATTGGGAAAAATATTATTAAAAAAACAGAGTTAGACTCAGTACCCTAGTCTGTTAGGGGCAAAAGACAGCAGCCCTATTACTTCCCTCCCTCTGGAAACTAGATTTTATTAATGAACCCTAAAATCACATTTGTTTTATTGGCAGCCACACTATATTGCTGGCTCAAAGAACTCCTGGTCAACTAAGGACTTATAACACTTTTTCATAGGAACTGCTGATGATCCAGGTCATCTTCCTCTTTGCTCCAAGGAAGGAAGTGAGAAGTTCCACCACAGCAGGCTGATAGAATGACAAAAGAGGGATTTAAGGGTGTAGGGAAGGGGACAGAGACAGAAGATGTGGGCAGAGTAGGGGCAATCCTTAACTGATCCAGAGGTAAGAGCTCTATGGAGACCTCAGCAAACATCAACACTGCTGAGTTAAAAAAAAAAACAGATCAAAGATATAAATCCCCAGTTGTCAGGTAGCCCTACAGCTAATAATATCAATAAACAAACAAATGGGGTATGCTCTGAAGCCCCAATATAATCACCACCTCTACTTATAGCAAAACATAATCACACAAGCAGCTCTTTAAGATTTACAGATGAAAGGTATCCTAAGGGCAAAATATGAGACTGTTTGTTATTATTCCACTAATAAAATTTGCAAATACCTGGGAAAGGCTATAGAAGACATAGGGGAGAGGGAAAGCCTTGACCTAGGTAAGAAGCTGGTGGCATTACTTGGTTTTAGCTTACAAAAAATGTCCTAGATCAGTTGGGAGGAGAGGAAAGAGCCTAAAGAATTAGGAGTGGTATTTGAAACCCACAAACTCCTCACACATATACGCACTCCAGCAGTTGGTTAAAGCCCTATGTCAACCACATGCTGGTAAATGTTTAACAACTAGATTGCAAAAAAAAACCCTATGCACAACACATTTTTAAATTTTTATATGCGTTAATAACATTTTCTCCACCACTTTTTTAAATCTAGACAATCAACAAAGTGATAAATCGGGCTCTGATTTATAGCAACTTGCTGATTGCTGATTTCCCAGGTGTAAATGCTTACACTGAAAATTTTACAATTATGTTGAGCTGGCTCCAACAAACCATTTCCTGTGCTACAAGACTACGATTGTGGGTTTGGCCAGGCAACTTTGCTTGGTTTCTCAGCCACAAGGGAAAAGAGACAGAGAGCAGCCCCTGAATCCTGCCATCCTTCCTTCAAAGGGATGCATTGGCCCAGATCTGATTGGCACAGTGTAGCCTCAAATCACAAAATTTCAGAGTAGAAAGGGATTTCAGAGGTCATCTGAGCAGGAATCCCATCCTCACCACTACAGTCAAAACACACTATGTGAACAGGGTCTAGGAACTTGGTGTCTGTGCCCGAAGAACAGCGCATATCTTTGGATTCTGTGCCCATCTATGTATCTGTCTGGTTTGCCTAGTGACATTGGAAGCACCCTGAAGGCAAGGATCAAAGTTGTAGTGTATGTCAAGAACTAAGCACCATAATTAGGTTGTAGTGTCTGTCAAAACCTAAATTCCTAGAAAAAACCATTCCCTACCTCCCCCTTTCTCACTATCCATGAATTCTTTCATTGCCATCTGGTTCCTGACCCTCTACTTTACCAACATTGGTCCAGCCAGTCACCAACACCTAGCAGTTACCAATCCAAAAATCTAAATTCCTAAAAACAAGACTTCGACTGATCTTTCTATACCATTTGATACCACTAACCACCCCCTCTACCTGGACACTTTTGGACACTGACCTCTCCCTGTTCTCTTCCTACTTCTCTGACTTCTCCTCTTCATTATTCTTCTCAGTCTCAAAGCATGTGTATCCCACTTGACTCTGTCATAAGCTCTCATCTCTTTTCCCTTTATGCTCTCTCAAATAATGATCTTTCTCACCAGCTCTCATAGTTTCTATTATCGCCTCAAAGCAAATGAGCCTTAAGTATATAAATCCATCCCTAATTTTTCCCCTGAAGTATAGTCCTGAATCTCCAACTGGGCATCTTCACTTAGATGTCCCACCAGCAGCTCAAACTCAACATGTCCAAAACAGAAGTCATCATCTCCCCTTTCAAAGACATACCTCCTCTAAAGTCTTTCTTTCTGCTATTGGTTCAACAATCCTCCCAGTCACACATAGCCTTGAAATCTGAAGTCACCTTTTACTTTTCTCTATCTCTCGTTTTCTTTCTATACACAGTCAGCAGCAAAGTCTTGAAGATTCTATCTCCACCACATTTCTCAAATCTGGCGCCTTCTCTCCACTCTCCCCAGCTACCATGCTGTTGCAGGCAATTTCAATTCTCACCTGGACTACTATAATAGTCTCCTAACAGGTCTTACTGCTTTCGGTCTTTCCACTCTCCAATCACATAGCTGTCAAGATAATCATCCAAAAAACTGTCCTCACCGTGTCACTCTCTTGATCACTGGCTGCTTATTACAGTTAGGACAAAATGCAAAGTCCTTAACCTAACATTTAAGGTCTTATGTAATCTGGCCCCAGCCTATTATCTAGTCTCATTGGTTTCTTAAATCAGTTATTATGAACAAAGTTTGAGAATTATCCCTAGGACCCTGATAGAAGTAATAATCAGTTGTCCACTGGGCACCTGAACCACTAATGGGAACTGGAGTAAGGAAAGTAAATCCAGAGAAAGTACTATACTTAGCATTCTCAACAGTTCCTAATACTAATCTTAGAGGGCCATTCTATGCTTTTCTGTTTATTCTGTTACCTATTCTTGCTTTCATCTTCTGTACATTTTTCCCCTTAAATTGCTCAATGGATTCTCTGCATATCCACTCTGGTCACTTTAGACCACTCTCTCTTTTCCTCATTAGACTATCTTTGCATCTTCAGAATTCTAGAGAGCTTCCTATTCCTCCTAGGCTGACTTCCTCTACAGAGTTATGCCATGGAATCGTATCTATCTTTTTGCTGAATCAATCTATCAATAAGCACTTATTAAGTGCCTACCATGTACCAGGCACTCTGATATGCACTGGAGATACAAATGTAAAGAATGAAATAGTACCAAGCCTGAATGACATAATCCCCAATAGAAGGTATCTGCCAGCCTATGCCCAGCTTTCCTTTCCTTTTCTTCTCTATCACAAATCCTAAGGTGGAACAGTATTATCTGGAAGACCTGGGTTCAAGCTCTGCCTCTGACACAGAGAGGCAAGTCACTTAATTCTTAATGCTCCAAGAAACAACTTAATACCTCAAGTTGCAGCACAGTTACATTATTTCTAATGAAATAATGATTTATTCCAAACAGTGTACCAAGGACTGTGGTAGGTGCCAGGGGATAGTTTATGGCCCATCTTCCACAAGGTTCTCAACATTTCTATCAACAATTCCTCCTTCAAAAAGGTGCAGAAGAATGGTTTCCTTCATTGCTTCCTCCCCCATTTGAAAGATGAAATTGTCATTAGGACAAGTCACGAATGTATTCAATGCTCTGCTTTTGGCAGAGAGAATTCCAGAAGCTATCCGGATAAATGAAGTTCTCTAATACTATTATATTATCTCACTGTCATCCTTAAGATCAGTTTCCTAAATTCCTTGTCTCTTTAAGACTTTACTCTCTACTAGGCAGCATACAACACTTGTACATGCAACAATGATATAAAGGAACAATGTGATGAGAGCAAAGTCAAGGTCCAACTGAAGTAAAATACTCCAAGAGAATTTAAGGAAGGAGAGATCAATTCAAGTCACTATGCATTCCTTCCTCCCTCTGCCCCCTCTGATACCCAGTCCCATGCTAAGGTATACTGAGGTCAAGAGAAATGGAAAAAAAAAAAAGCCATTTCTGGCTGTTTAGAGGCATCCTAGTGAGGCATTTAGAGTCAGAAGACCTGGGTTTGAATCCCAACTTCGCCCCTTGAGAGCTGTGTGACCTCAGGCAAGCCTCTTTAAACACTGGGGACCCCAACGTCCTCATTTATAAAATGAGGCTGCTTTCAGATCTATGATCCCAATCCCTCGGAAAGCTCCCAGTCTAGACTTAGTTTAGAAATTTTTAAAATTAAGTAAGACATATTCTGCTGTGCACTCCAGGATAACTCGATAAATTCCCATCGATTTCCATAAGCATTTACCAAGTATCCGGGACTATCAATGAATTTATTCACAAGCTTTAATCTCGCATGTTTTAAAAGCATGAGAAGACATGATTATCTTCATTCCGCACCAGGCACGCAGCTGATTCCAGAAATTCTTCTCCATTTCCGTAACAGCCCAATGGTCAATCCTCATATCCTGTGACTGAATAAAGAACTCAGCCCATAGCAATAAAGATCATGAGAGCACGTTGGCAGGGGCATCGCAGATACCCCTGAAATCTGCACCAAAAGCCAAAGATACCCAGAGAAATTCATCTTGTACAACGCACGCCCACAATTGGCTGTTCAGGCAGGTTTGTAAAGCAAGCTTATTTAGACACAAACCATTCTGAATTAAGACTTCTTACCATCAAATTACCCGATTTCATTTTCCACCGGAGAATGCCACCGTCCATTTTCCAGTGGAATCTCTTATTTCTCAACTACAGCGTAAATCAAATTACCAAAGTCTTATTTCAGAGCCAATATTTTTCATGGATTTAATTGTAAGTGACAGATATATAACCCTTGCAAAATTGGTTTACTGTGGATAGTTCTTACAAGCCTTCCATATACTCCCCCTTTCAGCATATGGCAAATTTATATGCAAAATTGCTATGCACGCATTGAATAGCTGACTCTCTAGGGAGAACCTTAAAGAAACACTTTTATATTGTACTCTTTAGAAACTGGCCTCTATTAGGCACGAATCGATTCTTTATTCCCAGGTGACACTAACAAAACTATTTCATTTTCAAATGGTCCTGCAAAGTAGAAGAAAATGTATCCTTCTTCCAGGTAATTTTCGACAATTTCTTTTTTTCTGTTCTTTAGCTTCTTTGGCAGGCAAATGCGTTCTCTGGATTTGAGAGTATCTCAAGATAGGAATAAAGGGTTGGTTTTCTGTGTTTTTTTTTTTCTTTCTAGAGAGCCGGGCAATTTGTGTTGCTTTAAGAAATGTTCCTCTCACCAGGAAATCAGTGACACTGGGGGGTGGCGGCGAAGGAGAGAGGAATTAAAGACCAATTTGTTATTTGTCATCAAGGAAACAGTCAAAGCTTGGCCAGGCACTGAGAGGTCCCATCAACCTAGGTGATCCTGGGAGTCAATAGGCTTCTTGGTACTTAGCTGGGGCCCAGAGAAAAAAAACAAGAGGGAAAAGACAGAGACGAGCTAATGATTAAACAACATACCAGCCAGTGTACTCAGACAACAAAATGTCGTCTTTGCCGATGCCCAGCTTGTGAACTGGTTTGTTGGTTCATGGTTTCCTCTAAGTGCCTCTCTCATTGTCTCCTACGGAAGGGATTTTATTATTTCTATTGGGGAGGGGGGAGCCTGCCAGCATCTTTGGAAGAGATGAGCACTTTAAGTGGTTCTTCTGTATGCTAGGATATTACAAAGAGTGCTCTGAATAGTACCCCAGAAGCGGAAAAAAAAATCTTACATGAAAAAAGCTTGCAGCTACACAGTGGTGTTCTCAGAGGCAGTGGGCAGGGGGGAGGAAATTAGGATTCGACTCAGCCACCCCAGTGAAAAGGATGTCTTTTTTAATACCACAATATGATAAATTATCTTAAGTAGCACATTAATGTCAGAAATTGAGCATAATCTAACTTCTTTTCAGTGACAATATTAAATGGCTTTCAGATACCTTTCCTCCCGTTCTGACATTAAAGTTAATGACATCCAGGGAGACTAGGCACCGTTTTGTTGTGTGTGTGTGTGTGTGTGTGTGTGGTGTGTGTGTGTGTGTTTTTAAGGATCTAGTTTTTAAAAATTTCTCCCCAACATAAGTTTCTTATGTTTAAAAAGGTTCACCTAAGGAGGAGGGACCCAGCTGGATGCATAATAGACAATTAATAGCTTAGGAAATTTCATTCATTGTAAGAATGACAGAATCACATAACCTTATGACTTAAAGGGAACTCAGAGGTCATTGAACCCTTGCCTGAAAAAGAATTTCCCAGAGATGGAGAAGCCACCAACCTGTCTCTCTTGAGGCAGTCCACCATTCCACTCATGAACAACTCACTCCTACGAAGTTTTCTCTGTCCACAGAATCTCAGAATTTTTAGAGTCAAAAGGGGCCTAAACAGTCACTTAGCCCAATCCATAGTTGAGCAGAATCCCCCACTACAACTTCATATATTGAAAAGTGGTCATCTAGACCCTGTTTTTAAGATTTCCAAGGAAAGGGAAGCCACTCTCCCCCAGGACAACCCGTTGTACTTCTGGGCAGCTCTATTTGTGAGAAGTCTTTCCTGACATGAAGCCTACATCTACTACCTTTCTCCAGCTTCCCCTCACTGCTCCTAGTTCTGCCCTTTGGGACTAACAGAACAAGATGAATCACATGATCACCCTTAAAATCCTTGAAGACAATTATCATATCCCCACACTCCTCATATGAGTTCTTCATCATCCTAGTCACCATCTTCCAAAATGGTTTGTCAAAGTCCTTCCTAAAATTCGACACCCATGCTTGAACAAAACTCCAGACATTTCTGAGCAAGACAGGGAAGTAGGATGTAAATGATCTCATGGTACCCTGAGATATTTCATTCACTGCCTCTCCTGATCTTCTCTTACTTGGAGAATGGCAAATATGAGAAATATAACCAAATTAAGAAAAGCATTTCTTACTTGCCTTTCTATGTACTGACACTTATACAGTACCTGAGAGTTTGCAAAGCACTAGCCATCCCACATCTCATTAGAGCAACCTTGCAATACTAATACTACAGGCCTTGTTCTCCATTTGATAGATGGGGGAGTTGAGGCTGGAGAGGCTGAGTGATTTATCCATGGCCAGAAGTGTCAGAGGTATGATTTGAACCCATATCCATTGTGCCATTCCACCTCACAAAGATGGTGGATATATCAGTATTGCTCAGGTCTAACTCTGCTTATGGCAGCTAGGTGATGCAGTAGATAAAGCACTGTGTATGAAATCAGGAAGACTCATCTTTCTGAGTTCAAATCTGGCCTCAGACTCATACCAGCTATATGACCCTGGGCAAGTCACTTAACCTGTTTGCCTCAGTTCTTTATCTGTAAAAATGATCTGGAGAAGGAAATGGCAAACCACTTCAGTATCTTTGCCAAGAAAACCCCAAATGAGGTCATGAAGAGTCAGAAATGAGTGAAAAACAACTGAACTACCACCACAACAAAAACTCTACTTAGGCTGTGTCTACACCAGCCAGCAATGTGGACATAAGGAAAAGAGCAATGGAAATAGACAACCTGAGACTGAATCCCAGCTCTGATACTTATTATGAGACCTTGGGTAAGTCACCCTTCTTCCCCACCCAAGGTCAGTTCCTCATAGACTCCCATCTAGTCACTGCTCCTGAGTCTCCAATTAGGTCAGAATTCTCACTTTCTCTTACAAATAATGGAACGGAGGACTCAGAGTTAATAAATTTGGAATCCACTACTGGGGTTTGCCAATAAATCACTGTGTGACCTCAGATGGTCTCACCAATCATTTATTCAATAGACATTTACTGAGCACCTGCTATGTGCAAAGGCAAAATGCCTGGTGATGTCGGTCCAAACCACAATTCTAGGATTTGGGATATAAAAAACTCTCATGACATGATGGAGTTTCATTGTGTGTGTGTGTGTGTATTACATAATGTAACAAGGTGCTTACAGTTTGGGCCTCAGTTTCCATATCTGTAAAATGAATGGATTGGACAAGTTTATCTCTAAGACTCCCTTCCAGCTGTAAGGTACAACATAGGATGGTGGAAAGTCACTGGACTCAGAATCAGAAAATCCTCGCATTCGAGTCCCAGCTCCAATACTTACTATCCATATAATCCCAAACAAGTCACTTCACTTCTGAGCCTTAGTTTCCTCATTTGTACTAGCTATCTCACAGGGCAACTGGAAGCTAAGGAAAGTGCTTTGAAAACCTTAAATGTGCGTGATGTTCTAAAATCCCTAAAAGCCCTGATGAGCTAACATTTTTTTAACAAGAGTTGGGGCCATGAGGGTTTTAAACAAGGTTGGGAAAGAGGGGGTCTCCAGTACAGAAGGCAGAGACGACCCCTCCACTGTCCATACCCAAATAACTCAGGGTCCTGCTCACCATGATAGTGTCTCTTGGGCTGCTTTCTCTGGAGTGCATGAGCTTGAGGCCAGAGCGACCCTTGACCAACTCCTCTAAAGGATACATCAACAATCTTCCTAAGAGTACTAGACTGAATACAAGGAGATCTGGGGTCTTGTCCCTGCTCTGACACTCACTCTAGTTCTTGATTTCTTCCTCTGTGAAATGAGAAGATTGGACATCTAACTAATATTCTGTCCAGATACCTTGGGTGTTGGGGGGGGTAACTTTAATTTCTCTCTTAGTCCCAATCCCCAAAGCATGGTCATCTTTGTTGGGGACTCCATCCCCACTCCCTAGGAACAGGCTCCTTAAGACAGTAAGTGTGAAGAAACAACTGACCTTAGCACCTATTATTATGAAGAATGAGTGGTTAAAATAGGACATCACCAGATGGCCTGCTTCCTCTCCCTGAAGACAGCCTCCTGACCAGTGACCTCATCCCATCCCAGGGTTTCCCCGTGACAGAAAAGCGTCACATCCCTTCCCCTAGGTGAAGTTACCTTACATGCCAACTGTCCCAGGTGTGGTATGTGGTGCTTAACTCAGATACTAAAATTCTTAGTTATGGTTTTGTTGTGCAATGCTGTTATAATGATGAAGTGATACTTGTCTTGTGCACTGCCTATATTGTGAGTGCTTATCTTATACTCCTCCAACCAAAATAAAAACTCTTCTTGGGCAGAAATCCTGCCTTCTCTTCCTCTCAGACACAAGGCTGCGCACACAGTAGGACACTGGAAAATCTTGCTGACTTTTGCTTGGTCCAGACCACTGAGAAGCTCATAGAACAATGACCAAGACTTGGTTGCTTTTCTTGGCCCAGAGTTTGTAGCACAGATAGGTGTCCCCTGCTCAAGAAACTCCTCTGGATTATCTCAAGACACATCTCCCATAGCTCAGCTGGTTAATGCATCAGACTAATGAGACCAAGGTCATAGGTTCTATCCCCACAAGGGCCAATTAGCTTTGCTCTATTTCAGGGCCACAATACGCACCTCTGGATTGTAAATATGTGTCAGTGGTGGTGAGAAAGAGACTGTGTGTGCGTGTGTGTGTGTGTGTGTGTGTGTGTGTATTTGTGAGAGAGGGAGAGAGAAAGACAGAGAGAGAGAGAGAGAGGTTGGTTCATTGGGACTGGAGAAATCATTTAAGAGTTTATGCAGTGTAAATGGCCATCTGCATATATGAAACCAGAAAAGAATATTAGATCCCAATTAATAAATAGTCAAAAGAAATAAAGACAGTTTTCAAAGGAAGAAATCCAGGCTATCAACAGCCATATGAAAAAAATCACCAATAATTACAGAATTGCAAATTAAAGCAACTCTGAGGTTCTACATAACTCATCAGATTGGGAAAGAAAAGGAAAATGGCAAATGTTGGAGGGATTATGGGAAAACAGGTATATTAATGCACACTAATGTAATGGTGGAGTTGTGAATTGGTTGGACTATTCTCAAAAGCAATTTGGAATTATATCCAAAAAGTCATTAAAGTGTTCATGCCCTTTGACCCAATGATACCTCTACTAGGCCTATGTCCCCGAAGAGATCAGAGAAAAGACCCATTTGTACAAAAATATTTATTGTAACTCTTTTATAATGGCAAAGAAATAGAAACTAAGGAGGTATCCATCAAGTGAAGTGTCTAAACAAATTATGGTATATAAACACAATAGAATATTAGTACACTACAAGAAATGATGAAAGGGATGATTTCAGAGAAACTTGAGAAGATTTGTATGAACAAATGCAAAGTGAAATGAGCAGAATCAGTGGCACAATTTATTCAATAACATTATAGATGAAAACAACTTTGCCCATAGTATGCATTTAATAAATGGCTTGTTGACTTATTGACTTGACTTTGCTGATCAATGTAATAACCAGCTAAGATTCTAGAGAACTAATGATGAGCTCTGCTGCTCACCACTTGACAGAGAGGTGACAGAGACATACACTGTTGGACATGGCCAGTGCTTGATTACCCATACTTGCCAACAAGCTTTGTTTTTCTCTTCAAGGGAGTTAGGGGCTAGCAAGAGATAAAGAAGAGGGGAAGGGAGAAATGTTTATTAAACAAAATATATGTGTGTGTATATATGCACATACGTGTATGTGTGTGCACATATACACAGCATGTTGCATTGTCCACTACCCTGTGTGCGTGTGTATACGTGTATGCACATAGACACATACATACCATATATATGAAAGCATGTTGGACTTGAAGTCAAGAGATCTTGGGTTAGTGTCTTGGCTCAGGACACATTACTTATATAACTTCAGCCAATTCATTTCACAACTCAATCTCAATTTTCAATTTTGTAAAATAGGATTATTAATACCTGAAGAACCTACCTCTTAAGACTGCTGTGAGGAAAATGCTTTGTAGACATTAAAATGTTTCATGGAATAAAAGTCATTACATGAAGGTTAAATAGAGAATTATTTAGTTCCTACTGTGTGCAGCCTCCAGAGAAGTCTTTGCCCAGTGTCTGCCCAGTGTCTGGAGGTCATCATAGACTCCCAAAAGCTAGCTGGAACAATAAGGCACAAACTCTACCAGTTCTAGCAAGCTGAGAAGGCTTCAGCTGTTGGCCTCGTGCTGGGTCTGTGACATCTGAGGCCTGAAGGTTGACCTATCTAAGCACAAAGAGATTCATCGTCAGAAGACTGGTCCTTTAAGGTGTGGGTGGGTGTGATCTGCGTCGGCAGAGGCAATGTTCACCTTGATAAGATTCCAATTTCAAGGCTTACTCTATGCAGGGTGCTGAAGAAATCTGAAGATGAGTAAGACGTAGCTCTACTAGTAAGAAGTTCAATCGAATAGGGAAATTAAGACATACAGAATTTTTAAAAATTTTGGTCCAGACTTTTGATTTCATTGGCATAAAAACTCCTTGTACCAATACAGATCTGAAATGGTTCTGATACTTGTAATCTTATAGAGTTGCATGGGTCACTAAGAGATTAGATGATTTATCCCAGGTTACACGGCCAATGAATGTATGTTAGAGGCAGGATCTGAACCCAAGTCTATCACTCTGCGCCTATTATTCACGATAATACGCTACTCCTCGTGCATACAACATACAAGTGTTAAATGCTTAAATAAAGTACTGCGTGGTCACAAAAGTGAAAGAATCCTGCCAGATGGCTGGGCAGGGATAGTATCCAAGCTAAGTCTTATAGGATGGGTAGCGTTTCAACAGGTGGAAATGAGGGTGAGGGCATTACAAACTCAGGGAATGACATGAGCAAAGAACTCAAGGAGGAGTGTGTAGGACATGCCTAGGAAATGGTATAGCTGACATGCTGAGCCCATATAGAACTGTACTTAGAAATTCAGCTGGAAAGGCAAGGTAGGGCCAAACTATGGAGGGCCTTGAATGCTTGGATAACTATTTTGGACTTGATCTTGCAAACAACAGAGTGCACAGTTCCCATTGCTATTTAAATTCAAAGTTAAATTTAAAGGCCTACTATATGAAAGGGCAGCCTCCCTCAAATAATCACATCTACGTAAACTTATCTGATTATAGGGTGTATTCTCCCAAGTAGAATGTAAGCTCCTCAAGGACAGGAACTGCTTTTTGTTCAGTCTTTCTATCATTAGTGCCCAGCACAGTGCCTTGCACACAGTAGGTGTTTAATAGATGCTCATTGGAGAAAGTTTTGTGCTGAGGGCAAGGGGTTATTGTTGTTAAGTCCTTTTCTGTCATGTCTGACTCTTCATGACCCCTTTTAGGGTTTTCTTGGCAAAGATACCAAAATAGTTTGCCATCTCTTTCTCCACTTCATTTTACAGATGAGGAAACAGAGACCAATAGGGTTGACTTGCCCAGAGTCACACAGCTACTAAATGTCTAAGGCTGGATTTGAACTCAGGTCTTCCTGCTCCAGGCCGGGCACTCTACCCACTATGGCAAGAAGAAAGGAGAGGCAAAGTATTATCAAAAATTTGGGGAGAATTACCTGCTAGGTAGTGATAGTACTCAGTGACTGTGACTTGGAATTATGACTTGGTGAGCCATGAGAAGGCCATTCTTCTAGACACATGGTCCCCACATGAAGTATATGCTGTGATTTTATTTTTAAACACATAAGACATTCCACTGCAGAATTTTATTGCCAACTCATTGAGGTTTGAGGGGAGAATGTTTTCAGTAAACAAAGTATACCACCATAGCAGAGAATGCAGAATTTTGGGAAAGAAGGAAGACTGTGCCCCAGTGAAGGGCACACTGCATATTCCAATGATCTGTTCTATGTGAATTATCAGGCATTTTTCTCACTAATCAAATACATAGGAATTAGAAAGAAGCAATCCCTTGTGGTCAGGAAAACTGCCTGGAACATCATCCCCACATGCTTTAGCTGGGTTGTCACAGGGAGTGGGGGAAGAGATGGGGGGAGAGAAGGGAGGCCTTGCCCCTCCTAACCACAAGCTCTGAACCCTAGAACCTCAAGGAGAGGCTCACAGCTGGCTTGGAAGCCATCAAAGAAACCCATCACCGACACAGATGCTGCTGAGGGGACCACAAATTCCTGCAGAGCCTGGCATCTGGAACCCAGAGCGGCCAAGCTGGTTGGTGGCCAACACACACGTCATTATGAGCCTTCTCTGATCCCTCCCTGCAGTCCCTTTAAGTAATGACCTTTAATGCATTGATCAAGCATGTGCTAGTTAACTATGTTTGTCTTGTCCCCTTATTAATCTGTGAGCCACCTGAAGGCATTACCCATGTCTTACCTAAAACTTGTATCTCCCCTACCACAGCCCAGAGCTCTATACACAGCAAGTTCATTATGGATGAAGGCAGGGCTAGCTCATATATGACTTATCCTTGTATTTCCTCTTGTTGTTTTTGAGTTGTTTCAGTCATATCCAACTCTCCATGACTCCATTTGGGGTTTTCTTAGCAAAGATACTGGAGTGGTTTGCCATTTCCTTCTCCAGCTCATTTTACAGATGAGGAAACTGAGGCAAACAGGGTTAAGTGACTTGCTCAGGGTCACACGGCTAGTAAGGATGGATCTGAACTCATAAAAGTGAGTCTTCCTGGGTCCAGGCCCTGTGCTCTATTCACTGTAACACCTAGCTGCCTGTAATACTGACTCAAGGCTCTACACATTTTTAAAAGATTCAGATGTGACCTCATTGATGTAAGAAGCTTCTGTGTAAGGAAACTCTCTATATCAACTCCTCTTAGAAGTTAATTGACCTCCCCAAGGCCACACAGTCAATATGTGTCAAGAGACAGAACCTGAACCCAAATCTTCCTGCCTCTGGGGCCCTCTACGACCAGGCTAACACCCCACAAGGGGAGGAGAGGCTGACTTGAAGGGCACGGCCAAGTTAGGCACATCTGTTCATTATTATCCCCTTTGGGAAACTGAGAAGGGGGAGGAGAAAAGGAGATGACAGTGGTTATTCTTATTACCAACGATGATTATATCAGCAAACCTCAGAATATGGGGAAACTGAAAACTCAAACATTATGCCCCATGTGCCTGTTTCCCTGAGTGCTGTTTTCTTACTTTTAATGAGTAGAAAAATGAAAAGCCAACTTTGAAACAAGACAGGCATGTCGACTTCAGAGCACATGTGGAGTCCTGTGTTCGAGTTCTGGCACCACAGTCAGGGAGAATAATGACAACCAGACCTCATCCAGGATGAGGGGACACAGTTGTATCAGGATCAGTTAAGTCACTGAGCATGCACTGAGTGGGGAACAGAAGGCTGAGGGGGAAATGTCTTCAAATGTCAGAAGTGCTGCCTTGTCACAGAGATCTGATTTGTTCTACTTGGCCCTTGGGGGCAGTGTTATGTGGTGCAGTGGATAGAGTGCCAGGCATGGAACCTGGCAGACCTGAGTTCAAATCCAGCTTCAGACACTACCTAGCTGCGTAACCCTGGGCAGGTCACTTAACCCTGCTCGCCTCGGTTTCCTTGTCTGTAAAATGAGCCAGCGAAGGAAATGGCAAACCACTCCAGTATCTTTGCCAAGAAAACACCAAATGGGGTCATGAAGAGTCAGACATGACTGAACAGCTACTTGGTCCTAGGCAATAGAAATAGAAGCAATGCATGAAGGGAAATAGAGAGAGGCTGGTTTCAGATCTAACAATCAGAATTATTCAACAATTTGTATTCCACAAACATTTACTAAGCACATATTGTATGCAGACCTAGTCCTGGAAAATACAACATTTTAATAGGACATGGCCCCTGGCCCTAAAATAATGAAACAGGCTGTCTCAAGAGGTGGGATCACAGGATTTAGAGCTGGAATAGGAGCTAAGTGATAATTTAATATTTTCATCTTACAGATGAGTAGCTCAGTCAGAATTGTTCACAGCCATTAAAAATTAGCACCTGCAAATTGAGAGGATGCCCATCCACTGAGGAATGGCTAGACAAGCTGTAATGTATGATTGGGATGGAATATTATTGCACTATAAGAAATGATGACCAGGATGGTTTCAGAAAATCCTGGGAAGACTTACATAAATTGATGCAAAGTGAAGAGAGCAGCACCAGAAGAACATTCCACATAGTAAGAGCACTATTATAATGTTCAAATGTGAAAAACTTAGCGACTGTCATCAAGACAATGATCTATGACAATGACAAAGGATTCATGATGAAAAATGCTAACCACCTCCAGATAACTGATGAACTCCGAATGCAGATAGAAGCATAATTTTTTCATTTTCTTTTTTCTTGCTTTTTTTTACATGCAACATGGCTAATATGGAAATATGTTTACATGATTTCAAATGTGTAATCCATATCACATTGCTTGGGGGAGGGGCCAGAGAGAGGGAGAGAATTTGGAACTCAAAAATTTTTTAAAGCAAATGTTAAAAATAAATGATTTTTTTAAATTAGCATACACACAAATGCAGACAGATGCATGCACACACACACACAAAGATACCATGACATACACACCCTCACACACTCACAGAGATGCACATGTGCACACACATCCTTCAAACACCAGGACCCACAGGCACCCTCTGTTACTGGAGAGGCTCAAGCAGAGGCTGAATCACCTCTAGTCAGGGAGGCTATGGTAGAAATCCCTGCCTAATGGAAAAAATTAGTGGCATACTGGAAAGATCACTGGATTTTCAGTCATATGAACCGAGTTCAAATTCCAGCTCTGCCACTTAGAAATTGTGTGATTTTAGAGCAAGTCATTTTCCCTTTCTGGGCCTCAGTTTCTTCATCTTTGAAATGAGTGAGGGGTGTAGCAGGTGACCCATGAGTCCTCTTCAGCTCTTATATCTTTTAGTCCCATGAGGACTCTCCCAGTTCTGGGATTTTGTGAGGAACACCAAGACTCCTTCTTCCCCGAGACTGAAGTTGACCCACTACAGTCTCGACACCGGATGAGATTTTACTTTAAGAAGCCAAATGAGGAAGACTACCATCCTCTTTAGTCAGAGCATCCCGCTGAGCCCACAAACGGACCTTTGTGCCCACACTCATGATGACACACAGACATAAAGAGGTAACTGCTCACATAACACACACACACACACACACACACACACACTGGATCCCAATCACCTCTACAGAAGGGTACACAGACATTCAAACACAAACATACACACACACACACCTACACAGAAACTCATATTTAGAGTGGTATTTCTGAACTCACACAGAGAAAGCTCCATCACCACCACCCGTGCAGTTGTATATCCACAGAGAACCTCAGATACACACACAAACCTATACAACCTCCCCACAGAAATGATCACACACCCACAGAAATTCATCTCCACAGAGATTTGAATGTACACTCACAATCACACAGATGAACCCCACATATATACACAAAGACAGACTGATGTGCACACACATACTTTCACGCATATGTTTAAACCCCCAGATCTGCCTCTATCAGAGATGGCCACACATCCCCACATTCTCATACCCATGCACAATCTCTCAAAAGATTCCATATCCATAGAGACGTACAACCATAAAGATGAACATATATACATGAATGCCAATGAATAACACAGAGATGCACATACACTCACACAAAGAAAAAAACAATGCCAAGAAACAGATCCACATGTACACCTTCACACCCAGAGGGAGATGTGTGCACACACAACGCCTCCCCCGTGTAAATTGGCTTGGCTCTGAATAGTTTAGCTCTCCATCGATTTGACTACTTACCTCTTAATTCCCACTCAGGCTTAAAATGCAATGTGATTTTCTCAATTACTATTAAACACTGAGCACCTTAGATTCAGACATAATGCATGGTGGGCATTGTAAGAAGTGCTCTGAAGTGAGAGACAAGGAGACTAGAGTCAAAGTCAGTCAACAAGCATTTATTAATGCACACTGACTCTTGGGATGATGTCACTTCAGTGATCTAAACTCAACCACAAGGAATCTTGTGAGTTGGGGTGAAAGGGGAGGTTGCTGAGAGAAGGGATAGACCCTAGACAGCAATCTCATTTTCTTCTCACTGCCCACAATAATCCAGTCACCTCACTGAACCTCATTTTTTCTCATCTGTGAAATGGGGATAATACTCATAAATATGTCATAGGGTATTGTGAAGAAAGTGCTTTGTAAGTCTTAAAGTGCTATATATAAATGTGGGTGGTTATTAATCTTCCTAATAATAACAATAACAATAATCACACACACAAGCAGTCTCTGCTAGATTAATCTTCCTAATCAGTCACTCTTCCGCTCAAAAACCTTCAATGACTCCTGATTTTCTACTGCTGTCTACAGTGTGGCATAGCCCATGTCTCTAAAGTCCTACCCATCTCCCATACCACCTCTTCATGTTCCTGCAGGTGGCAAGAGAAAACCAACTTGGGATTAACAAGTGTATTAACGAGCAACACAACTCCCCTATAGGTAATTAAAAGCATAATACTATTGATGATATGGATGAGGCCATCTCCCAGCAGTGGTAGAAACAAAGCAGTGAAGGAGAAAGAACACTAAACAGGGATACTGATGTGGGTTTAAATACTGGCTCTATCCTTTAGTAGCTGTGTGACCCAAGGCAGGTCACTTCACTTTCTGTGCCTCAGTTTCCCTGCTCATAAAATAGGGATTATAACATTTGTCCTGCCCTCCCCCTTCAAGTTGTTGTGAAGATCAAGTATACTGATGGCTTTGTCATTTCTTAGGGATTATTATTTATTAAGAGACCAAGAGGAAAGTCTCTAGCACCCAGAGCAACTCTATTATGGAGGATTTACAGAAGACGTGTCCAAGAATGGAAGGTTCAGGATGACAGGTTCAAGAGAAGCTACAAACCTACCACAGTGGAGAGAACATCCACACTGAATAGTCACAGAGTCAGGTCATTGAGTCTAACTCCCTCATTTTACAGATGAGGAAACTGAGACCCAGAGAGGTTAAGAGACTTGCTTAGGTTCACCCAGCTAGTAAGCACCGAGACAGGATTCAAACTGAGGGTCTTCTTGACTCCAAGTCTAGAACCCTACCTTAGCATCATGGGTTTAGAGAAAGAAGGAAACTTAGAAGCCCTTAAGTCCACCCCCTTTCATTTTACAGATGAGGAAACTGAGACCCAGAGAGATTGTGTGATTTATCTGGGGCCACATGATAATAAGGGGAAGAGCTAGAATTTGAACCCAGGTCTTCTGACCCCAAATCCAGAATTTTTTTTTTAATCTTGTGATCCTGTCCCTTGGATCCATCCAAGCATCAAAGAATCTATAGTTCACTCCAATAGCCCTTACACACTCAGAGCTTTGCCACACACCCCCAAACCTGGCTCAAATCTGCATGAGTCTGCAGGCTTACCTTCCCAACGCCCGGGTTCTCCTTGGCTTTGGCCACTGATCTCAGTAGGCAGGGGGGCGCGGGTGGAGGGCTGAGCTGCAGCACACCACTAAAGTTTGTCCCGTAAATGGAAAAGTCATGTGCAGGGGTTAAGGGTGGGTGGGGCTTCTTCTTCTTGGAGGCCAGGTTGAGCTTCTGGGCTGCTCTGTAAGGAGAAATGGGGGGGCGGAGGGGAGAGAGAGAGAGAGAGAGAGATATTACGTTACATTCCATCCCATTTCTGCAATTGAAACAGGCAAAACAGATGTGTGCTGTCCCTGCTGCCTGCTTAGCAAATCAAGTCATTCCATTCTAATCAGATTTCATAAGGACACACCATCAGGAGACTAATAGAGGAAAATATGGACAGAAATATGGCTGGCAAGATAGTCTCTTAATTTCTCTCCCAGCAGAGTTTCAATTATACAGAAACTTTTTTTTTTTCTGGCCACTTGGCAGTTGAGTTGAAGGCTATGGAAATCTCACTGACATCATCAATTACTGAAATCAGTCCCTTGTCACTTGGCTGGACCAGATGGGTTTTCCTGGTACTAGTGTTTGAGAAAGTGATATCCTGGGATCTAACAAATTACTCTGCAAAAGAAGGCATTTCTTTACATTGCAAAACATCTCCAGCTGTTTTTAGCGAAATTAACTTAAAATAAACTTGGCTTCTCATTGCCCAGAAGGTAAAATGCCAAGTCCCTAGATTGGCATTCAAGGCCTTTCATTGCCTGGTACCAACCTACATTTTGAGCCCTATCTTGTTTCCTACACTTTGCATCCCAATCAAACTGAATTATTACTAACTTTTTCTTGTTCTCATCTTTCCTTCTCCTGCCCATGCCCACCACAGAGACCATATCTTATATAAACTTTCTATCTCCACGCTTTATTCATAGCATGGGCTTATTACATTTTTCTGAATGAAGGAATGAGTATTTGGGGAGAAAGCCTTTGGATGAATTCTAGACATTTGGGGCTCGAAACCCCAAAGGCAGTTCTTGCAGATTTATGCTTGACAGAAGAGGTTTGGATGGAAAGCATCACTGAAAAATTAAAGAATGAGGAATGAACACACCTGCCACTCGTACATCGAAAACTGCCCCCTCTGAGCTAATTTCCAGATGAAATTAGTTCAACTAGTGAGAATTCAGCGTGACGTTGTGGAATTCATATGAAAATCAAGAAGAAAGTGAGAGACCTCTGAGCAGAGAAAGCAAGTGGTCCCAAGTACCTGCCCTAAGCTCATGCACGCTACTCACAGGAGAGAGGGGGCCGAAGGCTTTACTCAGAGATCATTTACTTTCATTTTACCGTAATTCTTACTGAACTGGACTCCTTGGGTTCCTAGGACCACAGAAAATGAGAAACAGATGTTTAGAAAATCATAGGATTAGGAGTCCGGAGAAGCCTTATAGATTAGCTAATTCCTCAGCAGGATTTAGAGAAGCTATGATTTGCCCATGGTCACACAGGTAGTATGTAACCAATCCAGGATTCAAATCCAGTCTTCTGATTCCAAAGTCAGAGCTCTCACCATTACACCATACTGCCCATAAGAAGCAGGCACAGTAAGAGTAGTGGGGGTAGGGTCAGCCTGACACTGAAGAAAGAGACAAAAGAACTATAAATAGCAGACACAAGAATGCAAAAGGCCCAGCCATCTGGAGACATTTAGTGTCCAGGGAAACAGTCCCCCAAGCTCCAAGAGGCCCACAGGGGTATTTCTGCATTCCAGTAACTGGTGCTTCTAATAATGACTCTGATGAGCCATGCAGCAAAACATATAATGTTTGTATGTAATGATCAAAGGATCATAGAATTTAAAGCAGAAAAAAATAATCTTAGAATTGTAGAAATAAGAAACTTTGGAGATCATCTAGTACAGAGGTTATCAAATTTTTCAGGGGTGAGATACAGGAAGGGCTCACAACACAGTACCATTCTTTGCTGCAAAGAATTAAGGTATGTTGGGGGCAGCTAGGTGAACACTCACTAGCTGTGTGACTCTGGGCAAGTCACTTAATCCCAATTGCCTCACCAGACCAAAAAAAAAAAGAATTAAAGTATACAGATTATATACATTGGTAAAACAATGGGGGAGTAGCATGCTAGTTCTACAAAATTTAGGCTACACCTGGAAAAACTCACTGCTATAGAAAACTCTTTGAGAACCATGGATTGAGTCCTTACATTCATTTTACAGATGGGGAAACTGATGCCCAGAGAATTCAAGTGACTTGTTCAAGATCCTACAGGTAGAAGTTGGAAAGCCAGCTCTCAAACCCAGGTCTTCTGAATTCAAATCTAATGCTTTTCCTACCATACTACACTGTTTCGCATATGTTGTACTTTCTACTTTTCAATGTATATTCACATATATTAGCTTGTATCTTCAAAAATAACAATAAAAATAATAATATGAAAGAATAGTTACAGGATATCAACTTGTTCCATGATCATTTCTATCTGAGCCCCATCCAAAAAAAAAAATGAGAAGATTAAGTTTATGATGGATGAAGAATGGTGATGATGGAGGAGCCCATGGGATGGCAAAGATCCAAGTGTGGAACCTAAAGATCCTCCGCATGACCTCAGTCAAAGGCATATCAACAAAGTATCATAGAATATGACTGAGTCATCTGCATCTGTGGAAATGGGGAGGTTTATGATTGGCAATTCAGGAGCAAATCACTGCTACCCAAAATTATAGAAGGCTTATCCTTAAGAGTTACAGACTTAGCGGTAGATGTAGGTTATGCAAAGAAGCACCTACCACATACCTAGCAAGACACGACCCATGGGCTAGAATTACACATCAGAGACTCATAATTTTTATAGACTGACAGTCAGTAAATACTCATACTTATAAATACAGACCTCAAAATACACTCGAGAACTCAACCAATAAATCGTGTTCATGATCTCCAAGATATATGGAACAAAGAGCTTTCAAAATCTAGAGATCTAGCAGAAGATGTCAAAATCAGGTACATGAGGTACACACCATTCCTGTTTGTCTTGTCTGCTGCGGGTGTTGTACACCAAGGATGCTTTCAGTGTACTCTTACTCAACTACAAAAGGTAGTTACTTTATCCCCTCGTGTAATGATCAGTAGAATATTAAATATGAAAGAAGAATAATAGGTTAGAGACCTATCTTAGGACCATTTCTATCTGAATGCTGTTAATGAATGAATGAAGAGATAGATGATGATTATGATGGAGGAGGAGGAATAGAAAAAGAAAGGAAAAAAGAAGGAAGAGAAACAGTGTAATCAATAGAGAATGGCCTCAGAGTCAGGAAGACCTCAGTTCCAGTCTCACCTCCCACAGATCCTGGCTGTGTGACCCAAAGCAGATCTCAGGGCCCAGAGCAACCCTCTAGGGACCAAGAGCTGCAGATCTGGATTGGCAGATGATGTTCATAGCCCTCATTTGGAGTTTTCTTGGAAAAGTGGTTTGCCATTTCCTTCTCCAGGAATGGAGAAGCAAATGGGGTTAAGTGACTTGCCCAGGGTCACACAGCTAGTGCCTTAGGTCAGATTTGAACTCACAAAAATGAAGTCTCTCTGACTTCAGGCCCAGAGCTTTATCCACTGCATCACGTAGCTGCCCTGATCTACATTGGTAGAAACGGTTTACTCACCCACTTGCCCTTGCAAATGAAACCATGGTCTGCGCAAAATTATCATTGCTGTTGTTGTTGATATATTATCATGCAAATCTTAAGATGCTATATAAAAGTGAAAAGTATTTTTATGTAGTCTCATCTGATTAAATAAGATCAAGCAAATTTATAGGGTAGAAGGAGATAGCATTATCCACATTTGACCAGCAGGAATGTCTGATTTGTTTTAGAAAGATTCCCATTCTAGGTGGTTAAAAAAAACTTTTTGAGCTCTAGTGCATAAAAGGGATGATCCACAAACTTGGGTCTCCATTAAGATTCACCTCCCAATAAGCTCAATTAGGTGAGGACTAAGTCTTGCAGCTAAATGTTACATCTCCCCTCCTGAGTCTCAGTTTCCTCATCTGTTAAAAGGAATGCATTGAACCAGATGACTTCTGAGGTCTCAGCCAACTCTTGATCTACAATCCTAGGAGCGCTATCCTCGACAACACACAACCTCTCTTTAAAGGAGTATATAATTGTGGGCCATTATTCAATTTCCACATTCTAAAGCTCTTTCCAGGTCTGGAATTCTATGCTGTGATCCTACATTCTCAAGTCTCTTCTAGCTCTGACACTCCACGTTCTATGTTCTATGTTCTAAAGTCCCTTCTAGCTCCAACATTCTCTGTTCTATGGTCTAAGGTCCCTTCCAGCTCTCATGATCTAGGGCTCATTATCTATTGGGGGTCAGAAAAGAACAAAGTTTTCAACCACTCTACACAGTGTCAATGTTTAATAATCAGGTATCAAAGTGAAATGAATTTCAAAAGGAGAGGAAGGAAACAAACATTATTTATTTGTTTGCTTTTTAAATTTTTTGGTGAGGCAATTGGGGTTAAGTGACTTGCCTGTGGTCATACAGCTAGGGTCAAGTGTCTGAGGCCAGATTTGAACTCAGGTCCTCCTAACTCCAGGGCTGATGCTCTATCCACTGTGCCACAAACATTATTTATTAAGCACCTGCCCCACAAACATTATTTATTAAGCATCTACTATGTGTTAAGTGCTTTATAAACATTATCTTATTTGATCCTCCCAACAACCCTGTGAGGTAGGTGCCATTATTATCCCCATTTTACAGTTGAGGAAACAGAGGCAGGCAAAGTTCAAATGAATTGCCCAGGGTAATACAGCTAGTAAATATCTAAGGTCAGATTTGAACTCAGGTCTTCCTGACTCCAGGCTCAGCCCTTTATCCACTGTGCTACCCAAAGACAAACTATTATTGATTTATCTTAGAAGAACAGTGCGTTGTGAGAGGCACTGCAGCATAGCAGCAAGACTTATCTGATTAAATAAGATCAACAATAAGAAGGAAAATTAGGTTTGAATATCAGTTCCAACACTTGCTAGCCATGTGACCCTAGCGAAATCATTTCCCTTCACTGAACCTGTTTCTTCAACTAAAAGGGAGTGTAATAATAACTCCCATCACTTTCTTCATTGGGTTGTTTTTAGGCTGATTTCCAGATACGCTGATTTCCAGCTCAGCACATGAGAACTCAAGTCCTAGCACTGTGAAACTCGTGGGAGAACCAGGGAGAAAGCAAGAGACTTCTGAGCAGAGAAGGCTGACAGGCTTGTTGGGAGGAAAATACTTGATTTAAAAAAAAAAAAAAAGGAATGAGAAAAGCCATCAGCAAATCTCACTTATCTCTCTGAGAATCAGTATCCTCATTTGTCAAATGGGGAGAATCAATCATATCCATAATAAGGAAGGCTGTATGGTTCAGTGGGAAAAAAAACAAAGGATGTAGAGTCAAGGGACCTGAGTTCAAATCCTACCTCTGCCTTTTACTATCTTTGTGGGCTTGAACATTTCATTCCACTGAGCCTGTCGAATGAAAAGCTTGGGGTTACATGATCTCCAAGGTCCCTTCCCTCTAAACTCTATAATCCTTACAGGGTTTCTTGAGAAAACACTTTTTTAACTTTACGGTATTATAGAAATGAACTGTTATTATTATTTTCTGGAGTACCCTTATGATTCAACCCACTCTTCATTCCCCAGGATCTCCAGGTGCAGAATTAAAAGATAACTAATTACTATTTGGACAAAAAAAATGCTCTGCCCAAATCCAAGAACAAGTTCACCCTGGAAGTCGGAGGTAACAACTGATGATGCTCTCCTGGCATTCTTCATTTACCATCAACAATGTTATTGTAATTATTACCACATTACCAACTACTTCCTCATTCTTGGGGGACAGGCATTGGCCAATACCTCCCAATAAGGACTGGGCATCCTGGATTTAATTCAACCTTAAAGTCCCTATGCCCACCCCTTAACTATCCAAGAGCTTTTGGAAAGGTGAACATCTTGGGAATTAAGAATATAGAATATTTGCAGGTAATCTACAGAACAAATAAAGAAGTGATCTAAGGCCCTTTGGGGCAGCTGGGTGGCACAATGGATAGAGTGCCTGGCCTGGAGTGAGGAAGATTCATCTTCCTGAGTTCAAATCTGGCCTCAGACACTTAGTAGCTGTGTGACCCCGGGGCAAGTCACTTAACCCTGTTTGTCTCAGTTTCCTCATCTGTAAAATGATCAGGAGAACGAAATGGCAAACCATTCCAGTATCTCTGCCAAGGAAACCCCAAATGGGGTTACAAAGAATTGGACATGATTGAAATAACTGAACAGTAATGACAACAACTGAGGACCTTGGGCATATTTGGAAGAATGCCAATGAGTAAAGTCGATGGTTTTCTGCTCAGCAGATTCTCAGAAAGGGAGTTTAGTATTCATCAGGCTTATGACTATTTGATCTCAAGCAACTCTCTCCCTGCTCTGGGTCTCAAGTCTCGCCATCTACAAAACCAAGAGGTTAGACTAGATATGAGAAATGTAGTGGAAGACCATGGTACTCAGCTAAAATATATGGGTTCAAAAACTGGCTCTGCTAACTCGAGGAAGTCACTTCTCCCTCTTTGAGACTCACTTTCCACAAATGCCAGGTAAAGGGAGTTGGATTAGATTATCCTAAGATTCCTTCCAACTCTAAAATTCTACTTTCTCAAGTCCCTCCCAATTCTGGAATTCTATACTATATTGTGCTCTATGTCCTCAAAGATCCCTTCTGGCTCTGACATGTTCTGTTTCATGTTCTAAAATCTCTTTCAGCTCACAGCATTGTAGTGAAGTGGGATCAAATCAAAGGATCCCTCCCAGCTGCATATTGGCTTAGAAAACTACAAGTTAATATTATCTATGTTGTACTGTATTTTTATTTATCTTGTTAAACATTTCCCAACTACATTTTAATCTGGTTTGGCCCCACTGGGGAGTTTTCCTGGCCATGAGTTTAGTACCAGTGGAGCTGGGTTTGAAAATCACCTCAAACATTTAGAAGCTGAGTGACTCTGGAAAAGTCACCTAACTTACTTAAGCCTCAGTTTCTTCATCTGTACAACAGGAATCATCATAATACCTACTGCACAAGCTTGTTGTGGAACTAATGAGAAAACATCCATAAAGCATTTTGAAATCCTTCTTTTTCCCTCCCAGATTCACAGTGAGGAAACTCCTTCTACTGTAGCATATCTGCAGATTTTCTGAAGCATGTATCCTTTGAGGAGAATAGACTGGGGCACTGAGGGATTATTAAATGACTTATCCAAGGTCACATAGCCAGTATAT
Organism: Vombatus ursinus; assembly: GCF_900497805.2. Lineage (NCBI taxonomy): Eukaryota > Metazoa > Chordata > Mammalia > Diprotodontia > Vombatidae > Vombatus > Vombatus ursinus. Next base: position 13,234,554 of record NW_020947062.1, on the reverse strand, counting down.
GCCAGAGGAAAGATTTGAAGCCAGGTATTAATGATGATGGAGCTAGCTGTCTCGAGACGCAGCATAGCACAGTGCCAATACACAATGGAAGAAAGGAAGGAAGGAGGGAGAGAAGGAAAGAAGGAAGGAAGGAAGGAAAGAAAGAAAGAAAGAAGGATAGTATAGCATTGGAGCCAGGGGAGGCGAATTAAAATCTTATCTCTGATGTTTTCAATTTATGCGACCTTGGGCAAATCTCCCTGAGTCTCAGTTTCCTCATTTGTAAAAGAAAGAGGTTGAACTAGATGACCTCTGAGTTCTCTTCCAGCTCTTGATCTACAATCGTGGGAGCTCACACAATCTCTTTTTAAAGTACTGTATAAATATGGGCAATTATTCAATTTCCACATTTGAAAGCTCTTTCCAGTTCTGGCATTCTATGCTGTCATCCTAGGTTCTCAAGTCCCTTCCAGCTCTGATACTCTATGTTCTATGTTCTATGGTCCCCTCCAGATCTCATGTTCTATGATTCATTCTCTCCTTGAGGTCAGAAAAGGACTAAGATTTTCTTTCCGGGATGGTCCTGACGGACTCTCATGGTCTCTACCAGCCTGCCAAATGGCTCCATGATTTTCTATTTCCCATTTCCCTTGATGTCTACTCATCCTCAGACCTCTCAGTTCTAAAGGACTTGCCTCCCTCTTCCTCTCTTCCCAAAGACTGTTATTTATTTAGTCTGCCAAACAAAACCCTTGGAGTGGAACCACACCTTGGACTCTCAGGCCATGAGCCCCATCTCCCCTTCCAATTAAACCTTCCGCAGAACATCTCTATATTATCTGCCTCCCTTGCTGTGAGATCTACCGCCTGCATTTTGCTTAACTCCTTTTCTCTTTAATAGGAGTTGTCTTTTAAGATACTCCAGGGACATCCTTCCTCATAGCGAGGTGTCATAGCAGAAAATAAAAGTAATCTACGACACATTTAGGGGCACTCAAATATAACGGCGACAAGGGACAGGCCCTAACCCGCTCCTCTGAACAATCCACAGATTATAGAGGATTCATGGGGCTGCCCAGCAGGCCTACCCGAAGTTCAATTACCCTGTGCATAGGACCAGGAGATCAGGCTTGCCTAGGGCTGGATCTAAGTACATAAACAAATATTCACCCCTGGAGAATGGCGTGGGGAGGGGGGGAAGGGACTGGAGGGGTGGGATAGAGAGAGAAAGGAAGATGGGAAGACCAGTTGTCATAGCTGTAAACGTTCTAAGTGGTGACACTGTTGAAAGAATACAATGGAATGCCACCTTACACATAGGATCACAGGAAAACATAGAATCAGAGACCTAAGTCTAGAAGGGAATAAGAGGACACATATTTCCCCAGCCCTTTGTTTTACAGGTAAGGAAACCGAATCCCAGGGAGGTTAAATTACTTGCTCAGTGTAATATAAGTAGCAGAACCCTGCTATGTGTGTGTATGTACCTATGTTGTCTCCCCTCATTAGAAAGTGAGCTCTTTGGAAGTAAGAACTGTCTTCCTTTTCTATGTGTATCCCCAGAGCTTGGCACATAGTAAGTGCTTTGGAAATGCTTTTTTCTTGCCAAGTAGGGAAGAAGGAAACAAATATTTATTAAGCACCTACTATGTGCCAGGCACTGTGCTAAGTGCTTTACAATTATTATCTTATTTGATCCTCACAATAACTCTAGGAGGTAGGAGTTATTGCTATCTCTATGTTACAGTTGAGGAAACTGAGGCAATTAGAAGTTAGTTGCCCAGGGTCACACAGCTAGCAAGTATCTGAAGCCAGGTTTCAACTTAGATCTTCCTGATCTCAGATCCAGTATTCTATCCATTGTACCAAGTAGCAGAGCCAGGATTCTAAGTGAGGCCCCATAACTCCTCATTCAGCACACTGCTGGCTCTATGTAGAGACAGCTATATAATTTTCCATGTGTTTCCCATTTTTCTTAGAACTTCAAAACAACCCTAGGAAGTAGGTGACATTACACTGTCTTTTTCAGGAGAAGGAACTGAACAGATATATAGGCAGACAAAAAGACATACAGACAGCCTGACAGAAAGGTAGCGAGAAAGAGAAAGGTAAAAAAAGACAGAAGGAGAGATGGATAGAGAGATAGAGCACAGAGAGGGCAGACAATATCTTGAGCAAGCCCTCTCTCCTCCCAGGGCCTTGGGTGCCATTAACAAAGAGCAGTTCATGTTTAAATAGCACTGTAAGGTTCGCATTGTGTTTAATAGACATTCTCCCATGGACCCCTCATACCAAGGTACCTGTAAAATTGAGTGTTTTCAAGGCTGGAAACCCCAAGGGTTTGAAATCCATCTCAGCTGCTTACATTACCTTCCCTGTCTTCTCTTCTCCAGGCTAAATATCTCCAGTTCCTTCACTTGATCCTTTCACGACTGTCTTCAATGCCTTCAACATTCTGGTTGCCCTGCTCTAGAATCTCAAGGTTTTTCCATTTCCATGCTACAGAGTACTGCCCAGAACTAAAGACAATACTCCATGTATAGCATGACTAGGATAGAATGCAGTGATATTAAAACCCACCTTGTTCTGGACATTTCTTTCTCCCTTAAGGCACCTAGAAGCATTTACTTTTTCTGGTTTCCATGTCATATTGTTGACTCAATCTTGAGGTTGCAGGCCATTAAAACATGCAGATCTTTTTTCCCACAAAGGGAATGACCCTTGCCCTTAAAATGGCAGGACATTATTGGCTAACTGGAAGTTGATAGCCAAGATAATTAAGGAGATAGTGTGCCAAGATCTGGTAGATAACGATTGCTGAGCCACTGTCAGTAATGTTGGAAAAATGGTGGCGAATGGGAGAGATACCACAAGACTGGAGAAGGGCCAATGTTGTCTTGATTGTCAAAAAAGGAAAGAGGGAAGAGTTGGTAACCTATAGGTCAGTTAACTTGACTTCAATTCCTGGGAAATTTTTAGGAAGGATCATTACAAGATGGTTGATAAACATCTAGGAAGGAAAGCAATGATAACAAAAAGCCAGCACAGACTCATCAAGAAAGGCCAAGCCAAATTAATCTCATTTCCTTTCTTGATAGGGTTACTATTTTGTTGTTGTTCAGTCATGTCTGACTTTCTGTGATCCCATTTGGGGTTTTCTTGGCAAAGACAGTGGAGTGGTTTGCCACTTCCTTCTCCAGCTCATTTTCCAGATGAGGAAACTGAGGTAAACAGGGTTAAGTGACTTGCCCAGGGTGGCAGAGTTAGTAAGTGTCTGAGGCCAAATTTGAACTCAGGTCCTCCTGACTCCAGGGCCAGAGCTCTATCCATTGTGCCATCTAGCTGTCCCGGAGTTACTGTACTGATAGACTGAGAGAATGCTATGGATATAATTACCTAGGTTTTAGCAAAGCTTCGATAAAGTATCTCATACTATTCTTATGGAGAAAATGAGAATACAATTAGATAAATTCAGAACTGATTGGATAACTGGACTCAAAGACTCATTGTTAATGGTTCCAAATCAATGTGGCAGGAGGTCTCTAGTGGGGTGTTCTAAGACCTTCTCCAGGCCCCAGACTGTTTAGCATTTTTATCCGTGACTAGAGATAAAGGCATAGATGACATACTCATGGATGATGAAAAGCTAACTGAGGAAAAGCTAGCAAACCAAGTGAAATTCACTAGGGATCATGTAAAATCTCACTTGAATTTAAAAAAAAATCAAGTTTGCAAGTAGAAGATAGGGAAGGCATGGTTAGACATCAATTTGACTGAGAAATTTGTTGTTGTTCAGTTAGTTTTTCGGTCATGTCCAACTCTTTGTGACCCCATTTGAGGTTTTCTTGGCAAAGATACTGGCGTGGTTCACCATTTCCTTCTTCAGCTCATTTTACAGGTGAGGAAACTGAGGTAAATAGGATTAAGTGACATGCCCACGGTCACAAAGCTAGTAAGTGTCTGAGGCCAAATTTGAACTCAGTTCCTCCTGACTCCAGGCCAGGGGCTTCATCCACTGTGTCACCTAGCTGCCCTGGGGGTTTTACTGGACATCAAGTTCAATATGAGTCAGCAATGTTCTGCAGCAATTAAAAAAGCTAATTCAATCTTAGACTACATTAAGAGAGAAATATGGGAATGACAGCAACCCTCTACTCAGCCCTTATCAGTCCTCATCTGGAGAATTATATTAAATTCTGGGGGCCATAGCTTAAGGAGAACCTTAGATTCAGTGTCTAGCCACAAAGATCCGCAAAAGGACCTCCCTTCCTTTCTCTACCAACACCCCCTCCCACCTTCAACCCTACAGTTAATGGAGTGAGTCTCAGTCAGAAGAGGAAGTGAAAAATTCCAAACACAGAGAGCCCTTTCCTAAAGACCAGGCAACACCTGGTGTTTTAAGAAGCAACAGAAACCTGAGGCCTCAGGCCCTTAGCTATCCCAATTCCATGTATCTTCTTGACAGGAGCCAGCCCTCCCCCTGATATCAGGCCTCTGCCCTGTGGCTGAAACTCTGATTCTGCTCCCCTACAAACACACCTTCCTGTCCTCCCTGCCATTTTTGCAACTCTGGAAAGTCCACTTGGAAGAGAGGGGAAACGTTATCTCTTACAGCTCTCTCCCCCCTCCCTCTTAGAAACTGCTTGGGTCACTTCCTTCTGCCCATCTCCTCCTCCCCCGAATTAATCACTGGTGTCAATGTCTCTCCTCATAATCAGGGAGGAGGCCCCTGGGTTTGTTTACAGAAGGAACGAGGCCTCTCTGGACTGAAACTGCTTGTCTGTCGTCTGTCCATCAGAGGATCTGGCCAGTTGGTTTCACTCAGGCCTCCCCTGGCTGGCAAACCTCCTCCCCCATGAGCAGGGTTGAGGGGGAAGTCTGAAACAATAGCATTCAGGCCTCTCCCTTTCAGGCCTCAGCCCCTGGGGGAAAGTGGTCAGCCCAGAGAGAGGACCAAGCCTGAGACACCCTCCATAGGACTCCTCCTCTAGGAACCCAAAGCCACAAAACTATAGAATCTCAAAACCATAGTTGGAAGGGACCTCAGAGGGCAACTATTCCAAGTCATAATTGAATAGGCATCCCTTCTACCATATCCTAACAGATGGAGAAACTGAGACCCAGGGAAGTGACTTGTTGAAGATCAAAGTGACCTGATGGTCGAAGTGACATTAGAACCTAGGAATCATTGGATCAATATCATTTATAAAAGATACCTGCTTGCACACCCCCAGAGATGGGGAGCTCATTGTGTGACCTTGGACAAGACACCCCTTCTGGGACTCAGTTTCCTCTTCTATAAAGTAAGGGAATAGACTGAGTAATGGTTATCAAAGTGTGATCATCAGACTATTGGGGAGTCCCTGAGACACTTTCACAGGGTTGTTGAGGTCAAAACTATCATCATAATAATACTAAGACATTATTTGCCTATTAAAATAGCCCTCTCTTTTCCAACTACATGTTATTTCAAATTTATCCTGTATATATACAAAACTGTGTGCATGCTCTCTCCCTCATTAGAATGAGCTCCTTGAGGGCATGCGCTGTCTTTGACCTTTTTCTATATCCCCAGTGCTTAATACAGTGCCTGGCATATAGTAGATGCTTAATAAAAGCTGACTGACTGACTGACTACCTGTATCAAGGCCAGATTTTCTTCACATACTTCAACATATCACAACAGACTGACTACAGAAACAGATATTAGAACGCAGCTGTCTTCTATTAAGCCAAACATTAAGAGATTTGCAAAAATTTGTAAAACGATGCCACTTTTCTCACTAAATATTTTTTTGTTTTGGAAGTTGTTTTTCATAAAAATGTGTTATTTATGTTAACATGTAGTCAGTTTATTATTATTTTAAATGAATAAATTCATTTCTATTTCTTTTTAAATGAATAAATGTTTATCAGTTTTGATTTCTAATACGGTAATCATCAATAGATAATCCACAAACCCAAAGACTTTTTGAGGCCCTCAATTTTTAAGAGGGGGTCCTGAGATGAAAAAGTTTGAGAACCGCCAGACAAGACAAACTTTGAGGTTCCTTCCAGCTCTGAATCTATTTTCCTGAGGCAACTCACTCCAATTTTGAACAAATCTGATTGTTAGGAAGTTTTTTTTTCTTACTTTGAGCCAGAATCTTAATCTCTGCAACTATCTTTTTGCTCTTCATCCTGCCCTCTAAAATCAGGCAGAACAAATCTGATCCTATTTCCCTGTGAAAACTTTTTTGTTCAGTCATGTCTGACTCATCATGACTCTATTTGGGGTTTTCTTGGCAAAGATACTGGAATGGTTTGCCATTTTCTTTTCCAGCTGATCTTATAGATGAGGGAAACTGAGGCAAACAGGGTTAGATGACTTGCCCAGGGTCACACAGCTAGTAAGTTTCTGAGCCCAGATTTGAATTCAGGAAAATGAGTCTTCCTGACTCCATGCCACCCAGCTTCTCTGAAAACTTTTAAGATAGTTGAAGAAAGTTATTCCATTCCTCCAAGTCTTCTCTTTTCTAAGTTAAATATCTCCAATTTCTCTAACTGATCTTCACATAGTACAATCACCAGTCCATTCACCATCCTGGTTCTCCTCCTCTGGACAGTGCCTTCACCTGTATTCAGGTTAGATTCAGTTACTCCTCAGTTTCCTTAACTTTAAAACAAGGGGCCTGAACTAAATAACTTTTGAGGTCCCTTCGAGGTCTAATATATGAGCCTAAAGTCAAGGAGAAGTTAGAGAAAAGTAAAGGCACAGAGCTTTCATTGATACCCAAGGGTGTGCTAGTAAATGTTTAACAACCAGGCTCTCTGAGAGGGAAAACATAAGCACATACTTTTAACTTTAATCTGCATTTTGAACCTTCTCAAGTCTAGACAATCAACAAAACAATAAGTCAGCCCGAAAAATTGAAAACTGAGGGAATACCATCAATTGCGGAATGATTGAACAAGTTGTAGTATATGAATGTAATGGAATACTATTGTGCAATAAGAAATGATGAGCAGGCAGATTTCAGAAAAACCTGGAATGACTTACATGAACTGATGCAAAGTGAAATGAGCAAAAACATTGTACACAGTAACAGCAACATTATGTGATGATCAGCTGTGAATGACTTAGCTCTTCTCAGCAACACAATGATCTAAGACAATCACAAAAGACTCATGATGGAAAATACTATCTACCTCCAGAGAAAGAACTGAGGGACTCTGAATGCAGATTGAAGCATACTATTTTCACTTTCTTCATTTTTTTCATGTTTTTTTTCTTTTAGTCTGTTTCTTACTTCATAACTGTAACTAATATGGAAATATATTTACATGATTTCACATATAAAACCTATATTAAATTGCTTACCATTTTAGGAAGGTAGAAAGTGGAGGGGGCAATTTGGAACTGAAAATTTTGTAAGAATGAATGCTAACAAGTATCTTTACATATAACTAGAAAAAATAAAATATTATTAAATATTTTTTAAAATAAATCCAGCCTGGATTTGTAATTATTATAGTTTCCTGAAGTATAAATTCTTACAATGAACATTCAGCAATAGTCTCTCCACCAGAAGATCTGGCTCCCCGCACAAGCCACGTGGCCAGTGAGATGGACATTAGTTTAGCAAAAGAGAAGCCAGAAACAAGACTGAGTGATGGAAAAGAGAGTGACCAGGAGGAAGGTAACAACTGAGCCAGGCCTTAAAAGGAAAAAAGGATTTCCACAGGAGATGAGGAGAAGGAATGTGTTGAGGACATGGGGAAAGTGTGTGTGAATCCATAGAGGTAGAGGAGGGAGGGTCAAGATTGTGGGGGAAAAATTGTCTGATTTGGCTGGGATGTAAAAGTGTGTGAAATGAGGCAATGAAGGTAGGTTAAGGCAAGATTTTGTTGAATCTTCCATATGAGGTATAAGATGAGTACACAGAAAATTATAACACTTCATAGAATCAAGAGCTATCAGGGACCTTAGAGATCACCTGACCCAATGGACTCCAAACTTTTTGATCACACACCCCAATTATCAAAAAAATGTTTTGCACAAACACCCCAATATTATTCTATTGACTTATTTATAAATTATATACATGTATGATTGTACTAATAATTAAGGACAGTATGAAACTTGCACAAAATAGAAATTAAAAAGTTAAGACAAAAATGAAAAACAATATCTGATCATAGAGGCAACAGGGAGTCACTGATAATGGAAATGACATGGTTAGACTTGAATTTTAAGAAAATCACTTTGGCAGCTATGTGGAACATGATTAGAGAAGGGAGAATAAATTGACACAAGGAAACCTAGTAGAAAGTCATTGAAACAGTGAGAGATAATGAGGTCCTGAGCTAGCAGCTAGATGGTACAGTGAATAGAGCATTGGGCTTGGAGTCAGGAAGACTTGAGTTCAAATCCAGCCTCAGAAATTTTCTAGCTGTGTGATCTGGGGCAAGTCACTTAACCTCTGTTTGCCACTGGAGAAGGAAATGGCAAATCACTCTAGTATCTTTGCCAAGAAAAACCCCATGGACAGAGATGGGGTCACGAAGAGTCGGACACAACTGAAACTACTGAACAACAACAGAGAGGAATCAGATGTAAGTGCTGTTATGAGGGTACAAAATGACAAGATTTGACAATTTCATGATGTGGGATTAGAGCTCAGTAGAGAAATTAGGGGTATATATATATATATATAGAGAGAGAGAGAGAGAGAGAGAGAGAGAGAGAGGCTGAGCTAGGATGCGCAGTGGGTACAGCACCAGCCCTGGAGTCAGGAGCACCTGAGTTCAAAACCAGCCTCAGACACTACCTGTGTGACCCTGGCAAGTCACTTAACCCCGATTGCCTCAAATAAATAAATCTACATGTGACCTTATAGAGATGACAATTAAACCCATGGGGACTGATGGGGTCACCAAATGAAAGAACGTATACAAAGAAGAGAATTGTGCCCAAGACAGAGCCTTGAGGTGTACCCCCAGTTAGGGAGGGTGCATTGAGCTGAGGCCATGAGGCTCCCTATCAACTGAAGGGAAGGTTCAGTCAGGGTAGAAATAGCAAGTGTGCAAGCACACATTACAAAGAACTCAATTGCACGGTCTGTGATCACAAAATCATAATAAGATTTAGGGCTTGGAGCTTGGTTCATTAAAACCCCTCATTTTGCAGATGAGGAAATAGAGAAAGGAAATGACTTGCCCAAGATTAACCAAGTAATAAATAAATGGCTGGGCTCAGATTAAGCTCAAATTCACTCAGGTCCAGATTCCAAGTCCAGTGCTCTATTGTATCACGCTGGCTCTCACTAAATCTGTATTACAACAAAGGGAAATATTTTGCCTTTTCAGAAAAAAAAAATAGAAACAAGGTTTTGTTTTTTAAAAAGAAGTAATTTCACAGACAGTTGGCCTTGATGGGTTAAGTAAGGTATTTAATTATGCTAAAAAGAGATCTAAAATGCGGTGTTACAATCTGATGGGTCACTGAGCTGCAAACACAACACTTCCTAATTGGGCCTTGTAATGGGTCTAATGGACCAGAACAGCATCCCATCCTCCATGCAGAGATGAGGAGGCAGGCACCACAGTCTAACCACAAGAGGAGACTAACTGTATTCAAGCCAGACCTCGGCGGCAGCTCCACAGGGAGAAGTTGGTATGTCTAGAACAGGAAAGATGTCCTAGGCAGGCTGGAGCAGGGACATAGTAAAATGCTCAAGGCAAGAGGCCAAAGGCTAGTCAGGGACCCAGAGTTAGGACACAGGCCAGGGGTTCAGAAGGCAGGGAATAAGAAGCAAGGATCTGTCATTGTTCAAGCATTTTCAGTCGTGTCTGACTCTTCATGACCCCATTTTGGCAAAGATACTGGAGTAGTTTGCCATTTCCTTCTCCAGCTCATTTTTACAGATGAGGAAACTGAGGCAAATAGGGTTAAGTGACCTGCTCAGGGTCACACAGCTAGAAAGTATCTGAGACTAGATTTGACCTCAGGAAGATGAATCTTCCTGATTCCAGGCCAGCTCTCTATCCACTATGCCACATAGCTGCCCAAAGTAATGACTAAGGTTTATCAAATAACTGTGGTCAGGAACAGACAAGGAGTCACCAACTGTAAACAGCATCCTATAACATCCTATATATAATGGGTATTCAATAAATAACAATCCCCATTGCTATGGTGCTTCTAGCCTTACACAGCATTTCTGTCATAAGAGATTTTTTTTAACTTTCTCGTAACAGGTTAATGCAAATATTACCATCCTCTTTTACAATTAAGAAAATCAAGTTTCAGAGTTCTTCAGGGTCATACATTTGGTATTAGAAGCATGACTAGAACCCAGATTTTCAGGCTCTTTATGCCACACTGCCTCACAATCAATGGTTTTGTTGATTTTGGCAATGATGAGAAACAAGGAATCAGGAGGTCCCCAGATTCTAATCTATTCTAATCAACAAACCTTTACCAAACACCTTTTTGGTTCCAGGCCTTGACTTTAAAATCTATGAGAAAGGATGGTCCATTCCTAATAACTATCTGTTTAAAAAAAAAAAAGGTCCCTCCCTTACCTCTACCTCTGTATAAATCAAAGCCTCATCTCTCACTCCCACTCCCATTTTCATATCTCCCCTCATTGACTGACCCTCACAATTTAACACTTTATTATAGACTTTCTTGTTCACTTACTTGTATGTGTTTTCCCCCAATTCCCCACCCCACCCCCTCCAATTAGATCATAAACTCCACGTGGTTGGGGATCACCTCTTCTTCCTCTATCTTGTCCCCACCCCCATCCCACCTCTTGGTGCCTAGCAGGCATATATATAAGACACTCTAGGGTATTTAGAAAAACAAAATAACAAAGCAGTGGGTTCCAATACAGGTTCCTCTCTTTATTAGCTATATGACTGAATAAGTCATTTCATACCTTTAAACCTCAGTTTCCCTCTCTGTAAATTAGGGATAGTAGTCCCTATCTGGCAGAGGCTCAAATGAGCTAGATGTTAGACCCTGGGCCAAGTCACTTCCTCCCCAAGCTTGAGTTTTCTCTCCTGTCAAGTGAGAGGGCTGAACCAGAAATCTCTAAGTTCCCTTTTGCCCTTAAAATCTCATGAGTCATAGAGATAAGGGATGTATAAACAGTTACCACAATAAGAAAGGCAGGGCAGTTAAGGCCACTGAGAAAGGAGGTGGCACTCTCACAGACAGCCCTGAAAAGGGGCTACCCTCCCTCCCCAGTTTGGGACTGCAGGGGGGATAATGCTCAACTTTTGGCCCTCTATACAGCAAGGAAGGAAAGGAAGGGAACAAGCATTTATATATAATAGCACCAGGCACCGTGCTAAGCTTATATAAATGTTATCTCATTTAATCCTCACAACAAACCTGAAAGGGAGGTGCTATCATTACCTCCATTTTATAATTGAGGAAACTTAGATGGAGATTAAGTGACTTGCTCAGGGTCACCTAGCCAGTAAGTGTCTGAGGCTGAATTTGAATTCAGGACTTCCTGAGTTCAAATCTGGCCTCCGACACTTATTAGCTGTGTGACCCTAGGCACCTATTCCTTTTTGCCTCACTTTCCTCATCTGTAAAACGAACTGAAGAAGAACATGGCAAATCACTCCAGTATCTTTGCTAAGAAAATCCCAAATGAGGTCAAGAAGAGTCAGACATGTGAAAATGACTGAATAACCACTTTGTGACTCTTGAGCCCCATACTCTATCCACTGTGCCACCTAGTCACCTCAGGTACAGGAGGTGCAGAGCTGACTTTTATTGAAGGAAGGTTAAAAGAGAACTAAATGAAACCTGTTCAAGGCAGAGCAGAATAGCCCTGGGGGCATTTGGTTTTCCTGGCTAGCTTTCCTCCTGGTCTGTGCTTGTGTTTCTTTGTGGGTGTGTGGGTGTGTGTGTGTGTGTGTGTGTGTGTGTGTGTGTGTGTGTGTGTGTG
>NW_020947062.1:13211499-13222614 GCF_900497805.2 Vombatus ursinus | reverse complement strand
TGTGTGTGTGTGTGTGTGTGTGTGTGTGTGTGTGTGTGTGTGTGTGTTTTCCCGGGGAAGTACTGGGTTTATTAGTGGTTAATCTGTGCCTCGTGGCCAATGACAGTCAAGTCCTTGACTACACCTTCTGAACCCTTCCCTATTCGTTCAGGACTGCCCAGCCCAGAGGACTCTTAGAAGACCTATATAAATGTAGAGCATTATTTTTATTATTATGAATTAATAATTCCAACAACATTACATTCTATTGCCCCATTGTGGCATGGAGGGAGCCTGGCACAAGCTCTGGCAAGTCCCAATCAAGTTGGAATAGGCTTTGGTGTAATGCAAATGCTGCTAGATTCAGAGTCAGAGGAATTGAGTTCAGATCCTGGGTTTGCCACTTACTACCAATGTGACTTTAGACAAATGACTTAACCTCCCTAATCCTCAGTCTCCTCATCTGTAAAATAGAATAAGGAGTTTGGACTACATGATCTCTAAGGTTCATTCCTGTTCTAACTGGGTGATCCTGTGGTTGAGTATGCCTTCCAAGGACCAGAGGAGAAGCTTGGCTCATCACCGTAGGGTTACCCTCCAAAAGATGAACTTTTGGGCTACAGCTGGAGGAGAGATCCCAGTCCTCACTGATGAAAAGGGTATGCATACTGATGAAATCAAGGGAATTGAAATATTTTAGTGTGTATAAAAGAACAACCCCTCCTTAGATTCAATTCAATAAAATTCAACAAGCATTTAAGCTACCTATCGTGTGCCAGGCACAGTACTAGGCACTGGGGATGAAAGGACCAAAATGAAACAGACCTTGCCCTCAAAGGGCTTATATTCTATTAGGAAGAAACAATATTGATACCTAAAAGTAGATGCAAAATGAATACAAAATATCCGGGTAGATTGGGGGCATCGAGAAAGGTTCCTCACAGGAGGTGGCATTTGGGTTTGTTACATTCTGTAACAGATCTAATGATCTAATAGCATTCAAATCAAAACTGTCCAGGGAGCTTGGAGAGGGGGAGCATCCTAGGCATGGGGGGAAACCCTGTGCAAAGAGATAGGAGATCTCTGTGCACAGAGATTGGAAATAGAATGGGATGTATGAGCAATCAAAAACTCTAAACTCCCTTCCCCCTCCCCCTTCTTTAAACTCCGAGTCAGTCTTTCCAGCTGAGAAGAGTGTCTAAAAGCAAGGAAGTCAAGAGTCACAATGACATTCCAGAGAAAGCACAAGACCTCTGGGCATTATGGACTTTTCAGATGTCTCAAAATGAAGATGCTACATGGAGCTCTCAATTCTATCCACAGAATGCAAATGTATCATGCCACTCTTGGAGAGCCCAGACTAGTGGAGAGGGGAGTAGTGGGGAGAGAGGCAGCCGCAGAGCCAAGCAGACCCGGATTCAAGTTCTGCCTCCAACACACAGTGTTGTGAGACCCCAGCAAGTACGCAATTCTGTAAGAATAGAGATGGCAGCTGCAAAAGCAGGTGGTTAAGAGTTCCCTGCATAGCAGGTCTAGTCATTTTTTTAGTAGCTAAGTTTTTTGTTTTTTGTTTTTTCCTGAGAGTTAAATGCCAATAACACAGCAAAAAGGAATGAGTGCATACTGTTTGATGGGTGTATCACACCACTCAGGAAGCCGCCAAGATGCCCCTAAGCTTAGGGAAGGAAGGAGAGCCTGAATCAGAATAAAGGTTCCCAAAAAGAAGTTAGAGGGGATAAAGAAACTAAGGGGGTGCTCAATTCAATTCAACAAGCATTGATTAAGTACCTACTAAGTGCCAGGCTCTGTACTAGGCACAGAGATACAAAGCAAAAATGAAAATGGCACCACCCTCAAGGACCTTATATTCTCCTGGAGGGAAACAACAAGTATAATGATAATTTTGTTTTAATCTATAAAGTAGGGGCAGCTCAGTGGCACAGTGGATAGAGCACTGGCCCTGAAGGCAAGAGGACCTGAATTCAAATTTGACCTTAGACATTTACATAGCTGTGTGATTCTGGGTAAGTCATTTAACCCTGACTACCTACCCCAAAAAATCTATAAAGTAAATACCAAGTAGTTTCACAGTGAGAAAATGCACTGACAAGTGGGACAATCAGGAAAAACTTCAGGTAGTGGGTAGCCCTGGTGCTGGGTCTTTAATAATAATAACAATTCACCGCTGTGTGATTTAATGATCTAGGAGAAGACTGGAGAAAATGCACCTACTACCTTTCTTTGCAGAAGGGAGAGGCTATGGGTGTGGAATAATGCACATACTGTCATGTATAGTTTGATGAGTTAATTGATTTTGTTAAACTGCTTTTTTTCTTCTTTCTTTTTAAAGCTTTGTTACAAAGGAAGGTTACAGAATTACCAAGTGTGTAAGTTACAGAGCAATATATTCAGAAATGAAGATGATGTAAAAACAAAAGATTGTCATTAAAAACAGATTAAAAATCATCATAATCCACATCGCTATAGTGCTATAAGATTTAGAAAGAGAATTCTGCACATCTCTCAGGGGTAAGTGGGTAGTTTTCCTTTCTGTGCACATTTCATTAAGTACAAAACTGAGGCTCCCTTCAGAGAGGTTGTAACACCAGGAAGCCTCAGAGATAGAATTGAGCCTCAGGTCTTCCAAGACCCCTCCAATACTTCCTACCATGCCAAGGTAGACAAGAGCACAGGAAAAATCTTCTTGGAGAAATGCAGGGGAAGAATAAAAAAGGAGGAGCATGAGTGGAGGAAAAAAGATAATTCAAGCTGTACATGCCCAAATGAATAAAGATCTTATCCAGAAGGATGAAAGAGAATGAAGATCAATTAATTAGCTAGCACTTATTAAGCTCCTTCTGTACACCAGTCACTGCACTAAGCATTAGAGATACAAAGACAAAAAATGAAACAGGCCCTGCCCTTAAGGAGTTTACATTCCATCAAGGAAGCTAACATGTACACACTCATATGTCCCAGTGCCTAGCACAGTGCCATATAATAGGTGCTTAATAAATATTTGTTGATTAATTTAAAAAAAATAAACACAAGATAATTGAAGGGGAGAGGAATTAATCACTAGGGGGATTGAGAAAGGTCTGGAAGCATACTGTTTTCTTTTTGTTTGTTTCTCCTTTCTCATGGTTTTTCCCTTTTGTTCTAATCCTTCTTTACAACATGAGTATATTTAATATGATTGTACATGTATAGGCTATATCATATTGCACAATGTCTTGGGGAGAGAGGAGCGGAGGGAGGGAGAGAAAATTTAGAATTCAAAATCTTATAGAAGTGAATGTTGAATACTAAAAACAAATAAATAAATAAATAAAATTTACAAAATAAAAAATAAAAGAAAGAACAAGTTGTACCTAATAGATTTGCAGTTTCATGTGCAGTAGTGTCAAACTCAAATAGAAATGGATCCCTGTCGGCCTCATATTGACTTAGAAAACCACAAATTAACATTCTCTATGTTGTACTGTATTCTTATTTACTTTGTTAAACATTTCCCAATTATGTTTTTTTTTATTTTTTTTTTAATTTTTAGGCAGTTGGGGTTAAGTTCTTGCCCAAGGTCACATAGCTAGTAAGTGTCAAGTGTTTGGTCTAAGGCCACATTTGAACTCAGGTTCTCCTGCCTTCAGGGCCGGTACTCTATCCACTGCACCACCTAGCTGCCCCCCAATTATGTTTTAATCCAGTTCTGACCACATTGTGGAGTTGTTGCAGGCTACTTGGGCCTACAGGCCTCAAATTTGACACCTCTGATCTAGAGCACTGAGAAGCAAAATGACTTGCCCAGGGTCACACAGTCAGTATGCATCAGAGACAGAACCTGAACATATCTTTCCTTCCTGACTTCAAAGGCCTTCTTTGCTATCCACAACAGCAGAGATGTCCAATTCACTCTGCGTGCCACCCACCACTCCCAACACTCCCAAATGAAGCAGGAACCAGATTAAAATGTAACTGGGAAATGTTTAACAAAATAACTAAAAATATAATAAAACTCTGATGTTAATTTGTGGTCTTCTAAGTCAATATGCAGCCCACAGGGACCTATGTCTGCTTGAGTTTGACGTTCCTACGCTACAACCCATTGGAGACCTAGTAATGCTTTTAAATGATTTTTAAAAATTAATCACAGCAGATTAATTAATTTTTAATTAATCACAAAATTAATAAAAAATTTATTTTAATTAATTACAACTTCATGCCACTGAAAATAGTAATGCATTTATCTGATTCAATCGTGACAATTACCATCAAATATTGTAGTCCAGGACTGACTCTGATCAGTCCAGTGTTTCAGGTTCAGCATTAGAATGAAATGAACTGACCATCTAATTTTAAAAAGGAAGTTTACTTAGCAGGTGATCTCTGGGCCTCATTTGTCTTGATCTATAAAATGATATGTTTGGGCCAGATGAATTTTGAAGGTCGCTTCTCACATTAAATCCTATGTCCCTTACCATGTCAACTCAATTCTACTAGGAGGACCAGGACATCCTTCCTGGAGTTGGTGGCATCTAAGCTGGGCCTTGAAAGATGTGAAAAATACCAGCTCAAAAATATCGAGGAGGGAGGGATTCTAAGCACAGGGAACAGTGTGTGAAAAGGCATGGAGGGGGGAAAACAAGATTAAGAAAAAGATAGCAGACTAGTCTGTTAAAAAGCAGAATGAATTTATGAAGGGATAGAGTGAGATAAGGCAGAAAGAGTAGATTTGAGCCAGATTGTAAAGGTCCTTGAATGCCAGAAAATTGTGTTGAACTTTATCTTGAAAGCCAGGGTTCTCTACCTTTTTGAGTATGAGTGACTCCTTTTTTATTTTAAGACTCATATGGGATAAGAGTTGAACAGTGAGTATTCATTAATTGAAAAAGTATATACAGTGGAAAGAGCAATGGATTTGGGATCAGAGGACCTGGGTTCAAATCCTGTCTCTGTCACTTACAAACCATGAGACCCTGAGCAAAACCCTTAATGCTTCTGGGCCTCAGTTTCCTCACCTGTAAAATGAGGGGTTTGGACTGGGTGTCTTCTAAGGATCCTTCCAGCTCTAAATCTATGATCACAACGTTTGGGATACTCACTGGATCTGGCAACCACTTTTCAATAGTTCAAGGTCTTCTGGGGTCCATGGCCCACAGATTGGGAACCATTGCTCTAGACCTCGGGTACTGGGTAACCATAGACAGAGCTAAGGTATAGTTGAAAGCACTTAGGATGTGGAAACAAAACATCTGAGTTTGAATCCCTGCTCTTTGACTTAGAGAAAAATTATTTCTCCTTTCTGGGCCAGAGCCCATTCACCTGTCAAGTGAGGAGACTGGACTAGATGAGCTTTTATGGCCCCCCCAGCTCTAATTTCTATGATTCTGGGGATTTCAGGTGGACACAGTACACATTAGGGAACTATTGTAGGTATCTGAGCAGATGTGAGAAATAGCTGCCTAGGGATTTCAGGTCTTTGCACAGATCCTGCAAGGACATTTCCATCTGACTATTACACTGGGCTGAAGAGTGGGGGGTGGGGGACATAATGACCTAGTTTGATTGAATTCTACTCATAAACCAGTCATCTGTTGAATCACTCAAGTTTCCAGATACGAGATTCCGAGCATCCCTGAGTAAATGATAGAACTAAAATTCAAATTCACTTCTGTCTCTGGCCTGTACTCTTTCCACAACATAACAATCCCTTTCCAGCCGCCCTGAGCCAGACTTGGGCAAGCATATTTCTCTTCTTGTCTTTAAAATACAAATAATAGCGCTTGTACTCCCTCCTGCTTAGCGAGGCCCCTCCCTCCTGTACTAGGACCTAGTAATGCCCTTCTGTTCCAGGGCTGTGGGTAAAGCCCCAGCGGGGATTTCAACTGTGACCGAAGGACCCAAGAGCTCTGGACCATTTGATCTCACAAGGCTGCTACCAAAGCTAGGAGTGTCCAGCTCAGGATCACTCACCTACACTCAAGGGGAAAGACACAAAGCAAAGGAGGCAGCCAAAGATTCCTCTAGGCTATAGATGCTATGTTCAAGCAGTCATCATTTCTGCCAATGTGGAAGGAGGTGGGGGAGAGTGGAGGGAGGGGGGGGAGAGAGAGAGAAAGAGAGAGAGAGAAGAGAGAGAGAGAAGAGAGAGAGAGAGAGAAGAGAGAGAGAGAAGAGACAGAAAGAGAGAGGAGAGAGAGAGAAGAGAGAGAGAGAGAGAAGAGAGAGAAGAGAGAGAAAGAGAGAGGAGAGAGAGAGAGAAAGAGAGAGCGAGAGAAGAGAGAGAGAAGAGAGAGAAGAGAGAGAGAAGAGAGAGAGAGAGGAGAGAGAGAAGAGAGAGAGAGAAGAGAGAGAGAGGAGAGAGAGAGAGAAGAGAGAGAGAGAAGAGAGAGAGAGAGGAGAGAGAGAAGAAAGAGAAAGAGAGCGGAGAGAGAGAAGAGAGAGAAAGAGAGAGGAGAGAGAGAAGAGAGAGAAAGAGAGAGGAGAGAGAGAGAGTTACAGTTCACAGTTTCAGAGAAAGCTCAGAAGAAGTCTTTCCCATTAAGTTGACACAGTCCGCCCAATCATCCTCAGCAAATCAGCTGTAGTGTCTTTCGAGCATTTGCCCTTAATTCTAATTCCACAAATGGAGTTTCCTACAAAGGGCTAACCATCCCCTGTCTCTCCAAGTACTTCCCCCAGTGCCTTGTATCAAAAAGAGTCCCAACAAAGTCCATGTGACTAAGTTCACAATGGTTTCCAGAATATCATATTATAAATTCCCAAGTAGTTCATTCATCTTGGTTCTTGGACAATCCCAAAATCATAGTATCTAGGGAGGGGCCAAGTCAACAACAACTGGTAGGACTACAGAGCATTCATACTCAACAGACAAGAGTTTACAGCATATAACATCTTTAAGGAATATTTTTCAAAAACCCAGAGCACAATGACACTGCCTCTAATTGCTGACTGCTCATAGTTTACCCTCTGATCCCTCCACCCCCCAAGCCAATGGAGGACACCTCACAACATGCAGCCAGCACAACCAGAAGCAATTTAAGAACCATCATCACCATCACAACAACAAAGAGGCTGCAAGATAAAACAGTGGCCTCCAATCACCTGAGCCTCATCTTCCTCCACGTTGCATTTCCCCCATCACAAGGAGATGATTCTGATCAATCCTAACAATTATCACTGAATGCTGAAGACCAGACCTGACCCAAGCCAGTGCAGTGTTCTAGGTTTGGCATTAGACTGAAGTGAGACTGCTTGTAGACCATGGAACTATTTAAAAAGGAAGTTTACTCAGCCAAAACCTGGAAAGGATATCCAAAAAGGATACAGCATCGACTCAGTTGAGCGAAATTTTCCTGTCTCTCTGTGGTCCAGTAAATCCTCACTGAGGGTGCTCTTCATTCATTCAATGCTGGCTTTTAGATATAGGGCATTAGGAAGCTCCATAAATGGACAATTTTCTTAGTAGACTAGACCAGTTAAGTCTCAAGGACAGTTTCAGTACCTTTTAAAGAAAAAAACTAGCCTACTCCTCCTACTACAAGACCAAAGGTGTTATATCATTTTAATTTAGTATTGTATTGATAACAGTACTGGGAGAAACATTGTGCCTTTTCCCTGGCTGCCCATCATGACTTCTCATCTCCACCTCCTGACTTCTTTCAAGACTTAGCCTCATAGTAGATGGAGAACTGGTTTCAGAGACAGGAAGACAGGGTTCAAGTCTCACCTCTGACACATACTGGTTGTGTGACCCTAGGCAAGTCACTTAACTTCTCAATTCTCTAGATAATAGAAGCATAAGTTTCAGAGAAGGTGCTGACCCATATTGATAGAGAATGTTTTCTCATCTAGGAGTTCCCTCTAGCAGTGAAATCACAGGTCCCATCCCTATCCTCTATTAAAAATAATAATTGGTAACACTTTTAACATATTTTAAGTTTTTCAATGGGCTATTCATACATTCCCTCAGCTGATCCTTACAAATACCATGGGAGGTAGATAATATAAATATAGGATCATAGTATCCTAATTCATAGATCTAGAACTCAAAGGAACCCAAGACTTTTGCAGGATTTGAACCCAGGTTAATGCTCTGCCCCCTATATTAACCCCATTTGTAGACTTATGAAATACCAGCTTCTCAGACCGGCATCAAAAGCCCTCCACAGTCTGATGCCAATTTACCTTTCCAGGCTTATTGGGTATTACTTGTCTTCACGCACTCTACATTCCAGTCAAAATGGACTACCAGCCATTCCCCAAACTCAAAGTTCCCTCATCCATCTCTGTACTCTCACAGGCTAGTAACAACCACTGCTCTCACTCCAGTATTTAAGTGATCTCTCCTTCCTCAAATTATCTCGTATTTACTTATCTGTATACAAGTTGCATCCCCTAGTAAGATGAAAGTAAGCCTCTTGAGGACAGGAGCCATTTCATTTTTGTTTCTGTATTCCTAGCACACAACAGTGCCTGGCACATGGTAGGAACTTAATAAATGTTTGCTTCAGTGTTTGTTGTTGAACTCAATGAGAAAGCTGAGGTTCAGAGCAGCTGCACGACTCACCTAAAGGCACTGAGCTCAGAAGAAGCAAAGCCAATATTCCATGGCAGCTCTTCTGACTCCAAGGCCAGAACTCTTTGCCCAATGTGGTGATGCTTCCCAGCCTACCTTATCTGTGAAAAAGAATTACCCTTCCCTGCATTCCCTGCTGTACCTTACAGGGTTGTGGGAAGAAGGAAAGAAGATAATGTATGTAAAGTGCTTCGTAAAACTGGGGGTGCCATAGAAAAATTACCTGCTATTATTATTCCCATGGATGTAAATTTGCAGAGTGTTCAAGCATTAGAGAAATGTGAATCATCATTGACTATTATTCTGATTTGCCAGAAAAAAAAAATCCAAGATGAAAAAGTCAAGGTCTCAGAAAGGAAATCAAGCAAAATTAATTCACCCGAAGCCAAAGGAAAACACCCCCTGCATTTGTCAATTACACTGACTTCCCCGAGCTGGGAATATCTGCAGCCCAACTTTGTGCACCAGAGCTCCCTTTCCCTGGGTTTCCATTAAATTCTAAACAGGCACAATTTAATCAAGTTTAACAAGCCGGAAGGAGGGGACGCCTCTTGAGCTCGCTGCACACTCCCGGAATCTGCATCACTGTCATCCCAAAGACCTGGTTTTCAGTTGATGCTTTTAAACACTTGTTTCTATGGTAACTTTACAAGGTCAGAGCACAGCAGGTGGGGGGTTGGGGGAGGGGGTGAGGGTGGAGTTACTTCAGCAAGACAAAAGGTGGCCTGGCCTGCCTGACTTTGGAATCAAAGGAGGTAAGGTCTGGAAAGAGTCAGAAAAGTCACTTAGTCCAGGCCCCCTCACTTCAGAAGAGGAAACTGAGGGATGGGAGAAACTAGAGAGAAGACAACAGAAGATTGGCCCACAAGGTCATAGAGCAATTCAGTGACAGAGTTAAGACTAGAAAAATCATAGGAATGAGAAACTGCCACTGCCAATATCCTTGAGGATTTGCAAAGCACTTTCCACACAACAATCCTGTGAGGCAGGTAGTGCTAATATAATTGTAGCTACCCTACAGATGAGGAAATCGGTGAATAGCTACCTCAGACAGGTAAAGATACAAAACGAGTAGTTTTTCAAGCCAAGATACGAAGCGACGTCTCTTCTCTCAAAGTTCTGTGCCTCACATTCAACAATCCATTTCCCAACTCTGTGCTTTGGCATGGGACTGTTCCCCATTCCTGGAACACACTCCCCCTCTCTCTTCTGCTTAATAGAATCCCTAGTTCCCTTCAAAACTCAAACAGCAACTCTCACACGAAGCCTTTGCTGATTTATTCCAGTTGCTAATGCTTTCCCACGAAGACTGCCTTGTATTTATTTTGTATATGGCACAGCGGGAAAAAAGCATTGGCTTGGGAGTCGAGACCTAGGTTCAAATCCTACTTTTGACTCTTATTACCTGTGTGACTGGCAAGTCACTCACTCCATTAGTCTCAGTTTCTGTATCTGCAAAATGAGGAAGGGGGTCGAGATGACCTCTGATGTCCTAGCTCTAAATCTATGCTGCCCTCCTGTTCCTTGAGGGAAGGGGCAGCCTCTCAGTAGAATCAACCTCAGAACCAGGGCTCTGTGCCTGTTGCATTCTTAATCATAGATCACAAGAACTACTGGGAACCTCATCTAGTTCAACTGTTCCACAAAGGAAGAAACTGAAGCTCAGGGAAGAATTAGACAGATTTGCCGAAATTAACAGAGGTGAGGACCCACTGCTTAGAATCCCTAATTCTAGCATTCGGTGCTTCAGGCTACAATGCCATTGAATAAGGACCACTCACATCCTGGGAAAACACACAAGCCTGCCACTGAGGCCTACTCTTCTCCATGCCATTCTGATCTACACTCCAGCCACACGCTCTATCTTCTGAACCCACAATGCACTATGCAGCCTTCCCACCCCTGCACCATCTATTCTCTATATCTAGCATCCTGCCCCCCCTCCTTCAGAAACAACCTTGCTCTCCTATTAAATTTCATCTCTTTAGTCTTTGTCCATTCTGTCCAGAGTATAGATGAGAGGCAGCGTGGTATCAAAAAATAAATAGCACTGGGTTGGGAGTTGAGAGACCTGGGTCTGTATCACAGTTGTGGTCCTTACTCCCAGAGTACTTTGTTTTATACCATTAATGCATATCACATACATATATCATACATGCATTACAGATATACCTCTGCTTGACTGTGGGCTCCATGAGAGTAGAGATGGTGTCTTATTCAAACTGTGTATCCAATATAGTATCTAGATATGCTATGTATACAACAGATGCTTAATATCAGATGACCCCATCAATCCATCTCTGAATAGCTCACTTCTCCTACCAAAATACATTCTCCATATCAACAAGAATGAGGAATCTCCAGAAAGTTTAAGAAATTTTAATGTTTTTTCTTTTGTTGATATCTTTTGTTTTTACATCACCTTCATTTTCAAATAAATTCCCCCCTAATCATTAAGGAAGAGGGAGAAAGAAAGAAAGAAAGAAAGAAAGAAAGAGAAAGAGAGAGCGAGAGAGAAAGAAAGAAAGAAAGAAAGAAAGAAAGAAAGAAAGAAAGAAAGA
>NW_020947062.1:13121654-13211489 GCF_900497805.2 Vombatus ursinus | reverse complement strand
AAGAAAGAAAGAAAGAAAGAAAGAAAGAAAGAAAGAAAGAAAGAAAGGAAAAGGAAGGAAGGAAGAAAGGAAGGAAGGAAGGTAGGAAGGAAGGAAGGAAAGAAGGAAGAAAGAAGGAAGGAAGGGAGGAAGGAAAGAAGGAAGGATGGAAGGAAAGAAGGAAGGAAAGAAGGATGGAAGGAGTTGTATTGCAATGTTTCATACACATATTCTCCAGCCTCTCCAACCAAAGGAAGGAGGGAAGGAAGGAAGGAAGGAAGGAAGGAAGGAAGGAAGAAAGAAAGGAAGGAAGGAAGAAAGAAAGAAAGGAAGAAAGGAAGGTAGGAAGGAAGGAAGGAAAAAAGGAAGGAAAAAGGAAGGAAGGAAGGGAAGAAGGAAGGAAGGAAGGAAGGAAAGAGAAAAAGTCAGCATAGCAAAACTATCACATCCACAATTCTGAAAGCATATGCAACATTCCACACTTACAGTCTCCCATCTCTAAAAAGGGGGGAGAAAGAGAGATCTTCTCAACTCCTCTCTATGTCCAAATTTATTCATTATAATTATATAATATTTTTAAAAGTTTTTTTGTTCTTTCTATATATATTGTGGTTGTCATTATGTATATTGTTTTCCTATCTTTGTTTATTTCTCTCTGCATCTTTTCATATAAGTCTTCCCATTCTTCTCTGATTTAGTTGTTTTTGTACAGAACATTAATATTCCAGTACATTCTCATCTCAAAATTTGTTTACCCATTTCCCAATCAATGGGCCCCTACTTTATTTCCAGTTCTTTGAGACTGGAAAAAGTGATGCTATGAATATTTTGTTATTGACGCATCCTTTCTTTGACAGAAAGAAATGCCTCAAGGCCTTCTCTGCCTAGAAGTGGGATTTCTAGGTCAAAGGGTATGGATATTTTAGTCACTTTGAATACCTTTTCTAAAGTCAGTTGACATGAAGGGCTGAAATCCCATCCGTAGGAGTACCAGCTCACTACAGATGCTGCCAAAAGTCCCTAGGCATCAAAGGAGGCTTTAAAATGGAAAATTAACTTGGTACTAGGAAATTGGCTCTGGGACTCAT
This sequence comes from Vombatus ursinus, assembly GCF_900497805.2. Taxonomy (NCBI): domain Eukaryota; kingdom Metazoa; phylum Chordata; class Mammalia; order Diprotodontia; family Vombatidae; genus Vombatus; species Vombatus ursinus. The sequence goes on along the minus strand of NW_020947062.1, from coordinate 13,210,422 downwards.
CACTGCTTCCACTGGCTGATAATTCAAAAGCATCCAGGTTTTGATTTTATCATCATGATGTCCCCAACCGTCTCCACCACGAGCCTGGCACAAGGCTCTGGCAGCTAGCTACCAGGCATTTCGGGCACCTTCAGTGAACAATGGCCAGAGCTATCCCATGATAATACACACACCAAACTCCATTCTGAGCTTCCGGCAGCTAATTGGGGGATCGGATGCACAGGACAAGAGTCCATTAGTCATTTAGTGGTTGTCCTAATATTGTTCTCTGGCTCAGTGGCACTTTCATTAGCCCAACATAGAGAGGATGGTCTCATCATATGCTCAGTCACAGCACAATCAGGGCTGGGAGCCCCCAAGTTGGCCCCATCCTCTCTGCACCATCCCTAACATTGATAAGGTGTTTCTGCTCTCAGCAGAACCTCGGCTGTGGGCAATAATTCATGGCCAATCTAATGACCCAATGCTTATCGGGGCCCACGCAGGGCTGCTAATAGGAGAGTGACCTCTAGTTTATATGTGCCATTACTGTTCATTAGTGATAATTACATTCTTTTAATCCACAATGCACATACATGCAGACAGGGAAAGCAGGACCCTGCAAGGAAAGGGACATTTGAAAGCAACTCTGATAAATGCACAAAGGATGATGGAAAATTGAAAAGTCCTCTGGTCAAAAGGAAGACTACAAGGTGATTTCATTAATGCCCCTGCCTTCATTTAGCATTACATTTATTATTATTGATAATAATATCAACAATGTTCAAAACAGAAATGATATTTCTAGATTCTAGATTTATAGTTTACAAAAATGCCTTCCTTACATCAGGCTTGGAAGCTAGCACTGGATTTGGTGTCCTGGGACCTGGATTTGAGTCCCAGCCCTGGTAATAGCCATGTGAACATGACACAGTCACTTCCTCTGAACCTCAACCTCTTCACCTATAAAATGAGGACCTACTTCATGGAGTTATTGTGAAGAAAGGGCTTTGTAAACCTCCAAAGCATTCTAGAAACATAGAGCTTTTGTTAACGATTATTACCATCATGACCTCCATCTGACAGGTGAGGAAACTGAGACCTAGAAAGACAAATGACTGGCAGATGGTCACATGGCTAGTGTTACAACTCGGATACAAGCCCAGGTCTCTTGACTCCCAACCCAGCGCTATTTCTAAACTTTGATACCATGCTGCCTCTCAATTATCTATACTCTAGAGAGAATGAACAAAGACTAAAGAGAAGAAGTTTAACCAACTAATGTAAAGTTCTGTGTTTACATTCAATTTCATTCCCACAAGGATAAAATGGAGCCCTGACTTGATGGTAGCTTATGAAAAAAAAACACAGGTTTTGATTGACCACAAACTAAATATGAGTTCACAGTGCAATTCAGTTTTTCAAAAAGCTAATTTGAATTTAGAGAAGGGAGAGGCAGTGTGGCATAGGAGTCAGAGTCAGGAAAACCTAGGTGCAAATCCTGACACTCACTAGTTGTATGACCCCTCTGAGCCTCAGCTTCTTCATCTGTAAAATAAAGGGATTGCACTCAGCCTCTATGGTCCCTTTCAGCTCAAATTGATGACCGTCTGATAGTCTTCATTCTTTGAGCTGATCAGACCTCATCTGGAGGACTGTCCATCTGTAGGTTCAGTTTTGATTCAGTCTCCTGGGAAAGAATTTTCAACTCCTCCTTTCAGCGATACATTCCAATGTCTCAAAAGCATCACCGCTGAGAAATTTCCCCTTATGTCTAACCTAAATTCACCCTGCAGTGGCATAAATAGGCTCCCTATCAGCCCATCCTCATTGAGAAGATAGAACACAGAACCTACACCATCCCCTCCATCAACCCAGTTCCAAGAAGAGTTGGGAGTCTTTTGTTCCCACCCAGCCAGCTGCATTAGACTAGACTTCATCACACCCTCAGGACCCTCAGCATCCTGCCAGATCATGTCAGCCTTGGTACTCACACTTCATCACTATCCCCTACTCCTGGGTCTCCTCTGAATGGAGGATGACAAGGAGAGGTCCTCCCAAAACTTCCATTTAAGGAACGTGCCAAGACCAGCCATCTCTTTTTTTGGGAGGGAGGAAGCAATCAGGGTTAAGTGACTTGTCCAGTATCACACAGCTAGTAAGTGTCTGAGGTCAGGTTTGAAATTAGGTCCTCCTGATAGACCACTGTCCAGTGGCCTATCCACTGCACGACCTCACTGCCCCCAGCCATCTCTTCATTTCCTACCCAGCTGTACTCCTTTGGACCTTTTCATCATTCTCCACCCCCACTCCATGCCAGGTACTTCTCCTCTCCCCTCTCACTTTTCAGCTTCCTTTTGTACATTGTCTTCCCCTAATTGATTGTAAATTCCTTCTTCACATGTGCATCCCCAGGTCACAAAGTAGGCTCTTAATAAAGATTGGTCAACTGCCTGATTGAGTCAGGATAACTAGGCTGAAATTCTGGTGCTAACACATATTAGCTTTGGGAACTGAGGGCCGGTCACTTAACCAAATCACAGAAACTTCAAAAATCATCCACTCCAACCCCTGACCCCAGCAAGAATCCCCACCCCTCCTTCTCCCCACCTCTACAAGTGTTCATCTAGCATTTACTTGAAAACCTCCATAGCCCGGAAATTCATTGCCCTCAGGGTAACTCTGACCACTTTTGGACAGCATTAATTACGAAGAAGATTTTCTTTGCATCAAGTTGAAACTTGCCTCCCCTTTGCCCTCTGTCTTGGGGACAGGCAGAACAAACCTAACCCTTCTAAGACAGCCCTTCAAATAAATAACTAAAGACAGCTTTCACACCTCTCCTCATCCCTAATAAGTCTTCTCTCCTCCAGACTAAGCATCCCCAGTTCTTTAAACCCATCCTTACATGGCATTGTCTAAACCCACCTCAGTCCTGGTCAGTGACCTCTGGACACCATGAAGTTTATCAATGAGACTCATAAAATGTAGTGGTAAGAAGTGAATACACACTCCACATATAATCTGACTAAGGAAGGGAACAGTTCTAGACACCATTTGTCCAATAATTCAGCCTGAACTCCTATTTGTTTTGTTAGCAACCTCTCTCAGGCTCTGTTTTACCAGCTATAAAATGAGGGAAGTAATCCTTACACTACCCATCTCCTAAGGTTATTATGGGAAGATGGCTTTGTAAACAACAAAGACCCATATAAATGTGAGATGTCATTATCATGGCCCATAACAAAAGGGGCTCCTAGCAAGAGACTCCACAAAGTCTATCCCCAAAAAAACCGACATAGATGAGCAATTCTGGAAAGTGGGGGAAAAAAATTTACCTTATGAAGAAGGAAGCTGCAGCAGAAGTACCTGTTGAGACTCCCCCTGGTGCCACCAGACTCTGTGAAGTACCAGGGGGACAACATCCGGGCTGGTCACAGCGATGCTGCCCGGGGGCCCCTGGGCCACGGGGTCCATCCTTCCCCTGTTCCATAGCTGCTTCTGCCTGGGGCGCAGGGAGAAAGAAAGGGAAGACCGGCCATTAGTCTATAGAGTAAGACACAAAGTTCTTGTCTGGTGAGCCTTCCATAACCTCATTCCAACCATCCTCTTCAGTTTCTTCACATACCCTGTGTTCTAAGCCAGACAGGACTGCTCTTTGTACCCTGATCTCTTCCAGTCATTTCCATCATCCTCCATGTCTGGAAAATTACTCCTTCCTCATCTCTTCCTACCAAAATCCTTCTCTTCCTTCAAGGCCCGATTCAGGGGCTGCTACCTACAGGAAGCCTTCTTTCAATCCATCAGCTGAAAAGAATTAAATTTTTAATTCTAGAGCACTTTACCTATATATTTCTTATTCCCACAAAACTCTCTTGGAACATATTTATTTATATGTGTGTGTAACCTCACCCCAATTAGACTGTAAACTATCTAAGGAACTATGTTTTTCAGCTCTGTATACCTAGGACCCAGAATATTGCATATTGCAAGTACTTAAATATATTTTGTTTGAATCAACTTGCACTTTGCCTAGGATAAACAGAGACACACAATTCACAAAAGACACTAATTCTACAACCTAGTGTTGGCAAACCAAGAGGCATGGAAGGCAGAAGGGTACATGCGGCAGCTTAAAGACAGCCAGGGCTGGAGATCAAAGGTTCCCTCATGCTCCCTTCTCCAGGAGACCCTCTCTCTCTCTCCACGATGCACAGGGAAGATGAGACAGCTCATGGAGCACAGAGATGAGGATACCTGCATCTGACTCCTTTGTGTTTCAAGCTCTGCGTTCTCAATGGCTGGTCATCCAGGCCACCATTCTGCTGGGAGAGAGCTAACCAAACAGAAGCGGCCTCCTCCCCGTTCTGCAGCAGCTGCCCCGGGAAACCCAACGCACAGCCTTTCAGGCTAGAGAGGAGAGTAAAGATCTTGACCTTTCAGAATGTTGCCTATTTTAGTAGAATCCCAACAGACAACTCCTACATGACACACATTTGACCTGTACTCCAAATTTTACATTTGTAATATATGGCCTTCTATTGTGACTTGTGTTTTCATATGGATATGTCTTGTCTCCCCAGTCAGACTGAAGGGATCATGACTTATACCTCCTGGTGTCCCATATGGCCCCTGGGACATAGTAACCAGATGAATTTCTGTGGCTCTCTATTGCCAAAGTTGGTAGAATGAATGCTGGGCTTGGCATCAGAAGACTCAAATTCAAGCTTTACTTACTAGCTGGGTGACCAAGAGGAAATCACAACCTCTTTGACCTTGTTTCCTCATTTGCACAATGGGCATAATTACATACTGCCTACCTCTCAAGGTTGTTGTAAAGAAAGCACTTTGCCTATAAAACAAACTGAACTATTCTTTGTCCCCCAAACAAACCATATGTTTTCAGTCTACATGCCTTTTTTCTCATACTATTCCCTATGTCTAGAATGTTTTCCCTTTTGACTATTGGAACTCATCCTTTCGAGGCCAAATCCAAAGATGTCACTCAAGGGAAACTTTCTCAGACCTGCCACTTTGTCAACAATCTCCCCCCTCAGACTTAAAATGGAACTTTGTTTTAAACCTCTTTATCATAATTATGATATAATAGTCTATATGCCCCTTCCCTCTGTGTTAGAGAGACAATGGTCAAATTGAGGCTAAGATAAGCTCTGTCCTGAGAACATGTAGGGAATTAGCAGTCACTTGGGAAAGGGTGTAAAAGTGTTTATTCCCTGATTTAATCCCCCATTTTGACTGTTCCATTTCACTAGATCTCTTTACTTTGAATTCAGAGTCATTTGGTTTGATCTGGTAAAATGAACACTGGTGGGGGCTCATGAGTAATAGATCTGAATAGCTAATTATCACTAATAGTACCATGTTGTTTATTCTGCTCTTACGATTCCCAATCTAGTGCTCCTTTGACTTCTCAATGACTACATGATCTGTGGATTTTCCTTCCTGTCCTAAATGATTCTAAAGTATCTATCAATGGATAGGTTGATTGGCTTGGATAGTGTGACTACCTATGTTTCTTCATTCAGGTCATCGCCTAAAATTCACTGCCTAGAAACAGCCACAAGATTTCCCAGCCCCCTAACTCTCTCTGGATAAATTCACCAGAAATCCAAGCAACCCCATAGTTGAGGATGGCTGTAGGTTCTAAGTTCCTAGGCCAAGAAACCCCAACCCTCTGAACTGCAAGGCTGTCCATCCCAGAGCACAAAAGGGTGTAATTAGAGGAGACACCACAATAAATATTTGTCAGAGCCTTAATTGTGCCGTGTATGATAATATATGATGTTCCCATCACCTGAAATACTACTCTGACATTTCCCACTAATTAGCTAAAATAAATTTAAGAAAGGGAGACAGTCTTGTAATGAAGGACAGAAGCAATTACACGCTCCCCGGGATGCCTGCAAACTTTAAATCCCGCTACCCTGTATATCACTTTTTATACCTGCCTTTCCCAGGGACAGACCAGGGAGGCCCTCTACACTTGCCTGCTTTTCACGAAGTTTCTTTGTTACACAGAACTTAATGGACCCCAACTTGAGGGCATAGGAGTAGGAAGCCTGCTGTCTGACAGAGGTGCAACCTGTCACCCAGTCCACATTATACATTTGACCAGATTTGATCTCCTTTATATCACTACCTCGTGCAAGAAAAAATGTCAAGTAATGCCGACCCCTTCATTGCCTACTTACTGAGTCATAGAATAACAGAATTAGAAGAAACTTTATCTCAGAACACAGAATTATTTGCAACATGAGGTACATACTACAGATATTATCATGACCATTTAATAAATCATAGGATGTATTTTTCTGGTTTCTCTATAGGAGGATTGTCTCCCTAGCCAGACTGGGAGTTCCCGGAAGGCAGAGCCTGAGTCTTTACTTCTGCCTCACCCCACCCCCAGCAGAATCAAGATGAGGACTCTCAGCTAGGCTTGGAGGTTCAGGAGAATGAAGACTAATCTGCTTTTCTCCATCTAGCTAGATGCCCCCCTTACCTGGCCCATCCTCCCCTCCCAAGCACTGGGCACCCAGGATCTCTAGTTGGAGATGGAAGACATAGGGAATCCTGGTTCCTGAGCAGTACTGAGTATGTGCACCTGCCATCATGGCTGTTCAGTGGAGAGAAGCTGGACCGTCCAATCCAAGCATATGGCGGCTGGGGCAGATTGCCAGCTTCATCCACTTCCTTGCCCAGCCAAATGTGTCTTGTTTTCCTGGATGTGCTCCAGTCCCTGGACACTGACCTGTCTCTTCTGGTCCACAAAGCTCTTCTGCAGCCATTGCAGGAATTTCTCTGCTCCATCTAATGGACTACCGACAGCCAAACCCTGCACAAAAACTGGACTGGGGGATGCAGAAGAAGCAAGTTGGGAGGAGAGAGACCCAGAGCAGGGGAAGTCAGAGGGAAGGAAAGGTGAAGGGAAAAGGGACAGGGGAAGTCTTGCAGGGAGTTGGGATGGAGGACGAGGGGATGAGACAGGAAATGGAAAGGTTTCTAAAAACAAAAAACTGAGAGCAGCTTCACAAAGGAGCAACTTAAGGAAAAGTATGAAGAGAAGGGAAAAAATAAATAAGATTTCTTTTTTTTTTCCATATGACACGATTCATTTGGATAGTTCCTACTCTAATGTTGATCATAGTAATTCAGCTCCAAGCAGCTAGCATTTGTCAAGAACCTACCATGTGTTAGTCAGCTGAGAATACAAAAAAAAAAAAACTTGAAACCACCCCTGCCCTCAAGGGACTTGCATTCTACTGGAGAATTTGAATCTCCTCTCCCATTGATGTAGTTAGACACTCCACAAGTAACCTTAGCAGAGAGTTTTCATATTTAGTTTTAGTTTTGGCAGGACCAAAAAAAATGTCAATACCCAGCAGGCAGCTCTCTGGAAATGAACTTTTCCACTTTTTACTAGACTGGTCCTCAGACCACAGAAGCAGCATCCATCATCAGTCCTGGCAGAGCCTGAGAGAGTTCGTGCTTCACTGGCAAAACCTTTGAGATCCCAGTATCACCCTGATGACTTCATGAAAGCACCAAAATTACCTCAAATTAATTTTGTGTGTGTGTGTGTGTTATACATTTTATCTCTCCTGCAAGCTCTTTGGATACAGGACTATCTCATGTTCATCTTTATACTCTCAGGGTCTAGTGCCTGGCATATAGTAGAAGCTTAATAAATACTTAGTGATGGATTAATAGAACAGCAATAACTTATGCTCATATAGTGCTTTAAGGTTTACAAAGTGCTTTCTTCACAGCGATCCTATATGTAAGTATTTTAAGTCTTTTTAGAGGATGTTGAGGAACATCAGGTATGGAACTCCCAGTAGAGCAACTCCTTGCAGCAATACAGATTAATTTATAGTCTCAGAAAGTCACCTAGGGTACTAAGAGCTTAGATGACTTACCCATGGTTACACAGTGAGTATGTGTCAGAGCCTGGACCTTAATTCCAGTTTTATTTGACTCCAAGGTCAGTTCTCTTTTCACTGTGCAGAACCATCTCTTTTCAAGTATTATCTCCATTTTACAGATAAAGGAAGTGAAACTCAGAGGGGGAAAATTATTCATCCATGAGCACACAGCTTAGAAAGTGTCCGTGCTGATTCTAAACCAAGTGTCTCTCTTCAAAATCTAAAGGTCTTCCTACCATCCAACATCCCTTCTCAAAATATATTGATTTCTTTTCTCTTTTTCATTCTCCAAGCCCCAACCAATTGTAAAGGAATCAAAGCTGAGGCCATTCCCCATCAAAAAATAAGTCTGTTCAGCTTAGTGTAACTGGCACAAAATCCCAAGAAATCCTATTGCCAATGTCCAAGTCAGGCTAGTGGGCATGTTCGATAAACCCTCCTTCCCTTCAGGGCTGGGGAGCCCTGAAACAGGCTCCCTCCTGGCCTGGCCAGTGTCACATAAAGGGACCAGGCTGTCCATCAGAAGAGAACCACATCTGGGATCTACCCAGCAGGACTTCCACAGGGGCTCATAAGGAGGATACTAGGCAGTTTATAACTCAGATTCACCACAGTCCACATCTTATAGCCAGAAGCTATGGAATTGTAATAAGAATCACCTCCAATCAGTTTCACCTTGGTTTTGGCACAGACCCCATGAAGAAAGCTGCCCTCAGAAATAACAGGAACCTTAGAAGTCTCAAATACTATCACCACAAACATCCTTTGAGATCACAGACTTTAGAGTTAGACCATGGAGATAAATCTCTTCTCCTCTCTCAGCCTCAATTTCATCATCCATAAAATGGGGATACTACTACTGCTTTAGTAGTTTACAAGATTAAATGAGATCATCTACGTAAAATGCTTTGCAAACAGGGGGTTTCAAAAGTCTTAGGGCCAGTTCAAGCCTTGATAGCTTAATAAAAGCTATATAAATAACAAATATTATTTTTATGTTATAACTACATTATTATTATTATTATTATTATTGTTATTGTTATTATTATTATTGTCAAATTCAACCTATTAGTCTCTCAGATAAGGAAACTGAGGCCCAAAGAGTCTATACCTTGTCCCAAGATCACAGAGATGATAAAAAGGAGAGCTGGGAACCAAACTCAGGACTCAGGTGAGACAGTGTAGTACAACAGAAACAATGTTGGATTCGGAGTGAGAGAAGCCAGCTTCAAACCCTAGTTTTGCCATTTACTAGCTGTGTGACCTTGGACAAGTCATTTTAACCTTGCTGGTCCTCAGTTTCCTAACGTGCAAAAGTAGAGGGTAAGGTGGAATAGATGACCACTAAGGCCCCTTCCATTTCTGAATTTTTTATTCTGACTCCAAATCTAGAGTTTTCTACCTTTTTCTCCTCCACATTATATTGCTTTTAACTTCATTTCTTCAAAAGAACCATAGTATAATTTCCATGATCATGCCCTCTTAACAATGTAGTTTTAGGTGCCCCTCTCCTATTTTTGACTGATTGATTGATTGAGGCAATTGGGGTTAAGGGACTTGCCCAGGATCACACATCTAGTGTCTGAGGTCATATGTGAACCTAGGTCCTCCTGATTCCAGAGCTGGTGCTCTACTGTGCCACCTAGCCTCCCCTCTCCCCTATTTTTTAGAAGATAGCTTTCATGAATGGTTGTGGCCAGAAACGTTCATCACTGGTGGCTGTCCCCCCTTAGTGATTAGATTCTGCACATTTAGCTAGGCTGGTCCAAAGACAACAGACAAACTGCCAGCCCCTAGATCCACAGTGGAAGCTGCTCTGGCCTGGCTGTACCTCCCGGTGCTTAAATTCCTCTGAAGTAGCTTGGCTGTCTTCCCTGATGAGAGAACCCAGGGCAACATCATTGGAGGCACTGGGGAGCACTGAGGTATAGAGAAGGAAAAGGAACTCTCTAAGATAAAACACAAGGAGGATTCCTGGTCTCCAAATCCAAGCCCAGTGATTCTTCTCCTCCTCCTTATAGAAATGCCTCATTGTTCCAAAATGAGGGAATGTTTCTTTTAAAAAGAAATTATATGATTACGCTTGGAACTAGGAATCAGAAACTATGCACAAGAATTTAATAAAATGGTCAAACATTCATAAAATAATACAATTGTTTAGGTACGAAGTCAATAATGTCACATGGAGTGAAACTGAACTCAGAAATAAATTACATTCACTGACTGATGTTAACGGAATCATCTCCCCTAAGGACCTACATTTCTATAACCTATTTGCTCATCATGGTCACTTGCCAGTCATTGCAACAATCATGTGACATCGTAAAACACCATATACTTTACTCAGAATATTTGGGACTTCCAAAGAATCATCTAGTACGAAGGTATTCCACATAAGTAAATTTCCAAAGAACTGAAGCTGACTATTATTTCTCACTTTAGTCATTTGAGATTAAAATCTTTCCAGAATAAACCACACAAATAAATAGAGGATACCTAATATCACTTAACCATTCCTTGACGACTCAAAGACTTGTTTGTTCAGTTGTGACTGACCTTCATGACCCCATTTCGGGTTTTCTTGGCAGAGATACTAGAGTGGTTTGTTGTTTACTCCTCCAGTTCACTCTACAGATGAGGAAACTGAGGCAAACAGGGTTAAGTGACTTGTCCAGGGTCACCCAGCCAGTCAGTGTCTGAGGCCAGATTTGAATTCAGATTGATAAATCTTCCTGACTGGAGGCCCACTGCCCCACCTAGCTGTTCTCCACCCACCCAAAGTCGTGGAAAGGTAAATGGAACAGTGGAAAGAGAGCTAGATTTAAACACACAAGTTTTCATTTTAAATCTCAGCTCTGCTACTTATCAAGTGGACAAGTCACTTCCTCTCTCTTTCCCATTTGTAAAACTGGGGAGGAGGAGGTCTCTAAGTGCTTTTATCATTATAAGTATCAGTTATTATACTGAGCTGTAAAACAGGAAAGCCCTTAGGGCCCTGTGGGGTTCAAGGGACTATTTACTCCTATAATGAATTTCCCTAGGTGGTGATGCTTCCTGAGCTTTTATATATATATTTTTATAGTACTTTTGTCTTCTCTTTCACTATCAAGCTATTAACTGTCACTTTCTGCTGCCGTCAATTTACCCACCAATAACAGCTTCACTCTCTCCCAAGTTGTCTCAAGGTTGGAAAACAAAGCTAGCTTGAATCTTATGATGGAAAATTAGATTCAATAGGCTTTAAGAAAGGACCTGAGGGCTCTCCAAAGAGCAAAGTACAGGAACTTTAAGGCAGCTAGGTGGTTCAGTGGATAGAGTGTCGGGCCTCAGGAATCAGTGGAATCAGGAAGACCTGAGCTCAAAGCCAGCTTCAGACACTTACTAGCTGTGTGCCCCTGGGCAAGTCACTTCAACGTGTTTGCCTCAGTTTCCTCATCGGTAAAATCAGCTGGAAAACGAAATGGCAAACCACTCCAGTATCTTTGCCAAGAAAACCCCAAATGGGGTCACAAAGAGTAGAACATGACCAAACAACAACATAGGAACTTTATGGTCTCAGATTCTTCTTTTGTTTCCTCCTGGGACTCTTAGCTAGCTCTGACAGTTGAGGTTACTAGGCAAGTGTCTCCTGGCTAAGTAGTTTGTTACTACTTTTGCTTTTGGGTCATCCCAACTATTTTCTCAGTTGGGACAGGAAGAAACTGAAAAAAAGCACATTTCCTTCAAGGTCCTGGGCCAGCACGGACAAGTGGATTCTCAATGACCCATTTTATGTGCCAGTAGTGTCTTGTGAGTTTTTAGCTGGATAATCACTAACATTTAGTAGGCCCCTGGCCCAGCCCATCTTTGGCAGATAAACAACAGCCCTCTGAAGATTCTTGATAATACCCTAGGCCAAAGCCATTTAGGAAGGAAAATCTTCTGCTTAAAAACAAACAAACAAACTCCAGATAAGGCATTCCCAAGGCAAAATAGACAAGTCTTGGCTGAACCAAGGTTTGTAGTTATCTGTACCACGTCTTATGTCACTGACTACTCTGGCCCCAAGTTTTGAAGAATCATAGAGTCTTTCATGGGTGCTATGAGCTCATACATAGAGAAACAGAAATCAAAACATGTATTAAACACCTACTATGTGCCAGGCTCTGTGCTAAGTATTTGGGATATAAAGAAAGACAGTTTCCCCCTCTCAAGGATGTTCCCAGAAGAAATGGGAGGTTTTGGGGGGAGAAATTCTCAAGGGAAATTGGATGGAGCAAGGAACCAGAAATTACCGCTTACTGAGAAGTCCTCAAGAATGGGGCTGGTTGGGGCAGCTAGGTATTGCAGTAAATAGAGCATGAGTCCTGGAGTCAGGAGGAGCTGAGTTCAAATCTGGCCTTTGACACTTACTAGCTGTGTGATCTCCGTCACTTAACCACAACTACCTCACCCAAAAAAAAAAAAAAAAAAGAATGCAGCTATATGAACCCAGATCTGCCCTCTTGGCCACAGTTTCCATTTTGTCCCCTTAGAACACAGAACAGCAGAGCTAGGAGGAATCTGAACTACAAAACATAGAACAATGGTGTAAAAAAGGGGTCTTAGATAACAATATCACACCTCGTTTAATTCTCTCACTTTCTAGATGATGAAATTGTGGATCAGAAGCAAAGTGACCTGCTAAAGATTATTTGTTCAGTTGTTTTTCAGTTGTGCTCAAGTCTCCATGACCCCATTTGGCATTTTCTTGGCAAAGATACTGGAGTGCTTTGCCATTTCCTTCTCCAGCTCATTTTACAGGTGAGGAAACTAAAGCAAACAGGGTTAAGTGACTTGCCCAGGGTCACACAGCTAAGTGTCTGACGCTGGATTTGAACTCAGGTCTTCCCGACTCCAAGCCAAGCACTCTATCTACTATGCCACCTAGCTGCACTGAAGATTACAGAGCTAATAAATTGCAAGTATAGGGATTTAAATCTAGATCTTCCCACTCTAAGTCTAATGTTCTTCGCACAACAGTAATAGGAGGCTGGAATAAACAGTTTCTAAGGGGAATTCCATCTTGGACATTCCAGAATTAGTCTTTAGTATGAAAAGTTGGATGCTGAAGTTATTTTAAATATTTTTTTAAACCTACTACGTGCCTGTGTGTTACATCTCTTCTCATCTCATGTTAGCCATCCCTTTAATCAAAAAAGAAAATGAACTGTTTATCCAGTTGAGGAAACTGACAGGCTCTCCTTCCCCTGTTACTGCACTGAAGAAAACAAATGTTGGAAACCCACCAGGAAGAATTTCACAAACCAGTGAAAATGGAGTTTTTCACAAGCTGGAACTCTCTTGCCTCCCTCCCTCCGGCTTCCACCTGGTGTCATATAAGACAAAGAACATGAAAGAGGAGGAGAAGATAGGGGGAGGGGACAAATTTTGAGTAATCCCAGACCTTTTTTTTTTTTTTAACACGGCACTGCTGGATAGATGATCCCTGTTTGAGGAGCACTGGTAGTTTTCTGAGCTGCCCCCATTGTAAACCTCCCACAGAGACCCCAGGGATGAACACCTGGCCCTCTGGCTGAAACAGCTGCTTGGGCAGCCCCCAAACCCCTCCCAGTCACAGAGTGCACTCCAAGAATATTTCCGTCTTTACAAACTCAGATTCATAGAATGTCAGAGCTGGGGGTTTTAGAATCATAAAACAAAAACAAAAAAAAATCAAAGCTGAAAGGGGTCTTAAATCACAGAAGTCAAGTAAAATCAAAACAGCAAGCAGCTAGGTAGCTAGGCCTGGAGTCAGGAAGACTTGAGTTCAAATCCAGCCTCAGACACTTATTAGCTGTGTGACCCTGGGCAAGTCACTTAACTTTTGTTTACCTTAATTCACTGGAGAAGAAAATGACAAGCCACTCCGGTATCTTTGCCAAGAAAACTCCACAGACAGTATGGTCCATAGGGTCACTAAGAGTCAGACATGACTCAATGACTGAACTACAACAGCATGTACCAGGCTCTACGCTAATCACTGGGGATACAGAGAAAGGCAAAGACCCAGTCCATCCTTTCAAGTACCTCACTATCTAAGGAGGGGAAGAGGAGAGGGCATGCAAACAACTATGTACAAACAAGACAGAGGCAGAAGAAGTCATTACCATTAAAAAGAACTGGGAAAGTCTTGCATAAGGTGGAATTTTAGCTGGGAGATGACGGCAGCCAGGAAAGTCAGAAGGCAGAGGTCAGCAGGGAGAGATGGAACTGGGAAATGGAGTATCTTGTGAAAGGAACAAGGTCAGTTGGAGGGAAATAAAATGTAGTTAGACTAGAAAGGTAGGAATGGGCCAGGTTTTGAAGGACCTTAAAAGCAAAATAGAGAACATAGAATGTCAGAACAGGAAGGAACCTTAGAACATAGAACACAGAATGTCAGAGCTGAAAAGGCCCTTGGAATCATAGATCATAGAATGTACTAGCTGAGAGGAGCTTCGGAATCATAGAACACAAAATGTCAGAGCAGGAAGGGGCCTTAGAATCCTAGAATATGGAATGTCAGAGCAGGAAGGGGCCTTCGAACATAGAACACAGAATGTCAGAGCTGGAAGCAGCCTTAGGATTCATAGAACTACAGAATTCCTAGAAACTTTCTGGTCCAACTCTTCATCAAACTCACCCTTCTCTTCTCTCATTCCACTTGTTCCTTTTACAAGATACTCCATTTCCCAATTCCATCTCTCCCTCCTGACCTCCCCAAACTAGTCTGAAGTAGGAGAAATTAAGTCCCTCAAAGAGAAAGGGACCTGTCACGATGACCCAGATAGTCATAGAGGATGGAATAGAGCCCAAGTCCCTTCCACCCCAAAAGGATCTAATGTTCTTTTTAGTCCACCACACCAAGCCTCTCCCAACAACATTTTCTCCAGGACTATATTGTGGGAATCCATCCACAGGCCACTCACTCTCATCCCCAGGCCTTTGCTCAGTCTATTTTCTCCTCTATCCCTCTCTAACTGTTGACATTCTACCACTCTCTGAAGGCCCAGTTCAATGGTCCCCTCCACCCCATTTCAGGAAGCCTTCACAGAAGGTCCTTCCCAAAGCTGGAGGTTACCTCTCCCTCATCTGTTTGCACGGCGCATTGTACTACTCTTAAGACTTTTGGATACTAATGAGACAAGGCATAACCAAAGAAGGGTCACCAGCAGAGTGAGGGGACTAGAGATGCGCCATCATAGAAGGATTGCTTAGAGACACCAAGGATGTTTAGCTTAGAGAAGAGCAGGGTCAGGAGGAACACAAGAGTATCTGAAGGGTTATCTGTTGTCAAGCATCTTGAAGTTTTCGGACAGTTAGGTGGCACAGTACACTGGGTCTGGAGTTAGGAAGGCTTGTCTTGTTGAGTTCAGATCTGGCCTCAGATACTTACTAACTGTGTGACCCTGGGCAAGTCACTTAACTCTGTTAGCCTCAGTTTCCTCATCTGTAAAACGAGCTGGAGAAGGAAACAGCAAAGCAGTCCAGTATCTTTGCCAAGAAAACCCCCCCAAAAAACCGAATGAAGAGTTGGACGTGACTGAAACAACTCAACAACAACAATACACATCTTGAAGGTTGTCTTGGAGAAGTTAGAATTAAGAGTTAGAATTAGAAGAATTGGGCTTGCTGTGCTTAGACCCAGAGGACAGAAATAGGAGTAATTAAGGAAAGGTGGAGGGAGTGGAAGAGTGAGATTTCTGACCAATGTAAGTACAAACTTTCTAAGAAAGAGCTGTCCCAAACCATAAGGAGGAGCCTCTGCACTCCCTCATCACTTCAGTGGGTTCCATACATGTCCTCCTTCCCAACCCTGAGATCTATCTATGTCACCTCAACCCATCCCTTGGTCTTCTGGGGGACTTAATTTCTCCTACTTTAAACTAGGTTGAGGGTGGGGAAAGGGAAGGATGGGTTTGAGGGAAGAGTTGGGAAGGTTTCCAGGAACGCTGTGGTTCTGTGATTCCAGATTTCACCTCTGATATTGTGTGTATTCTAGCTGGACGTGTGTTCTATCATCCCTATTAGAATGTAATTAGAATGTAATCTCCAGAGTGAAGACTTCTCTTCTGAGGGCCAGGAGAAATCCTATTTACTTGGGGAACAGGCACATTGCCACACACAAACACACACACTCTCACACACACACACACACACACACACAAACAGAGAGTGTCCTTGATCCTTTCTTCTCAACTTAGCAGAATGACGCCCAGGCCAGTCTCTGGACAGCACAACTATTTGGCCTTCACAGAGGCCCAAGTATAAAGACTCATCCCACCCCTCTGGTCCAGGGGATAATAAGCAATCAACACCAGGGTTGAGCTCTGGAGCAGACAGTCCTTGCCAAGGAAGAAGGGTGAGTAAATTAACCCCTTCACCAGGTCTTTCCCTGGTCTACCACCAGGACCAATGATGCCTAACCCCCAAACAAAGTGAGGGTTACCTAGACTGCTCCAGGTCTAAAATCTGTGTGCTCCTGCCAAGCACAAACATGCATACACATGCTCCCGCTCTGACTAGCACATAGTAGGTGCTTAATAAATGCTTTTTTTAAATGTTGAACTAATTGTTCTCCATGAGCAGCTGTGGCCAAAAACATCAATCCTCTGGTAGCCAACCTTGTAACAGAAAGCCTCTCCATACTTAGCCAGATGGGTCCTCAGACAAATACACACATCCCTTTCATGTCTCAGCCTCAGCCTAATAGATAGCATTTACGTAGTGCTTGAAGACTTTGCAAAGTGCTTTACAAATATTATCTCATTTGATCCTCACAACAACCCTAGGAGGTAGGTGCTATTATTATCCCTATTGTATAGATGAGGAAACTGAGGCAAACCAGGGCTAAATGACTCGCCCAATGTCACCCAGCTAGTAACTGTCTGAGGCCAGAACTGAACTCAGGTCTTCCTGACTCCAGGCCCAGAGATCTATCCAGTGTACCACATAGCTGCTATAGTTCAGCTTAGAGCACCCAAGTTCACCTCCACGCCAAGGTGAGACATCAGAGAATCTCAGTAGAGGCCCCACACAGTAGGAAGTTAAATATTTGTTAGATGAATAAATAAATTTGGATCTCTCTATTTCCCTGGACTTCCCATGAAGAAAGGCCCCTGAACACCAAAGCTATTATCAGAATTAAATGAGATCATGTCTGTACAGTGCTTTGTTAACTATAAAGCATGATACAACTGTGAACTACTATTATCCCCCCTTCAACACCTACTAGGTGGATGCCCTGGGGCAAATATTTTTTTCTTTTACTTTTTTTTTTGGTCCAGCCAGACCTATGATTTCACCCAATGTGCGGAAACTCCCTCCACCCATGCAGATTACTGACCCATACAGGTGGGCAATCTACGGAAGCTGGCCCTCTATCTACTTCCCCTCGCTGTCTCTCTGGGCAAGGCGTTTAGAGCTGGAAGAAACCTTAGAGAAGAGTTAGTCCTGCTGCTTCATTTCACAGGTGAGGAGGAGGCCCAGGAAAGGTTAATGACTCAGCTAATTAGTAGGGAGCTAGGGATTCAGATGTAGGTGTTCTTTTCTATTACGTCAAGTCACACCAATAACTCTGAGCCTCAGTTTTCTTCTCTACAAAAAACAGAGATACGGAGACTTGTATCCCTCTCTCCATGGGAGGAAACAGGAATATGACTCATTCACCAGTGGTCTTAACCCAACCCTGACTTCCCCAAGGAGGGAAGGAGCTTCTTGGATGATCCACAGGGTCATTTTAGGGAATTTTTGTTTTAAAGCAACATTACTATTGTGAGGAAAGTACTTTGTAAATCTTAAATCTTTATTAAAAATGCATGTCACTATTGCACTCACTGTTATCATTACCATTGATTGTTCTTTCTAGAAAAGATGAATTTGTCCATTAGGACAAACCACATTGGCACCTCAATAGCTCCCCTATTCTCAGACAGAGACCCTGGACCACAGGTCTCTCCCTACCCCCCACTCCCATCCCCCCAAAATTATTTTCTATTACCTTTGTTAGTAATAAAATAAACATACAACTGTTTATGGGCAATACAACAAAGAAAGGGAGATTCATGGGGCTGTCTGCACCGAAGTGTTTAATTTTAAAGTCTTCAGAGAGGTATTTTAACATTCCAGGGCTAGTTCTAATTATTGATCCCTGGACACAGCAGGAAATTACCTCATCTAAGGCTTAAAGTTCTATTTATATGCTTAATAATACCATCATTGATTACTGTGACTGTTCTCTAATTATAAATCCATTATCCAACCCCTTCCCCACCCCCCACACACATAGCACACATACCAACACAAGCTGAAATAAAGTCAGTAGCTCCTGTAAAATAGTGTAGGAAAGAAGAATAAGGCTTAAACGACCACATTTTACAGCCTTCCATCGAATCCATAATCATGCCTCATGACCTTATTCACCAGGGGCCCTAACCCAACCTTCCCCAACTAAAGGGTCATTTTAGGGAATGTTTAGCAGCATCTGAGGAACATAAACAAAATCTCAATTCTCTCTCCCTTGTTTTGAATTTTGACCCTAAGATATGGGGCAGCTTCCCAGCTCTTTATCAATATCAACGGTGGGGGTAGGAGAAGAAGGGGAAGGATAATAATAGGCTGAATAAAATTCTGGTAAATGGAAAAGAAGTATTTCCAATGACCTGGCATTCAAGACGCTCTACAATGTGGTTCCCCTCACCCATCCTGGCTTTTCTTTCTTTTCTAGTTTATTTCATTTTTACTCTGAATTTAACAAACCCCCAATAAAACCAGCACTTCCATATACATCCTAGAACAAAAAGAGAAACAGAGAGGATGATACATGAAATAGCAAAACCCTATTAGGTAAAGTTTAGTTTTCATTTTAAGTATATAATGAATTGGACATGTAACTTTCAAAGTTGCCCTGCTTGTCTGTGATTCCTTCTGGCCTTTCTTTTGTTCTTTTTTTTTTCCGAGGAAGCAGAGGAAAACTATTGTAATCTCCCCTCTCTCTCTCATCTACCCTAATTGGAGACAAAGAAAAAGAAAACACTCGTAACAAATATGTATAGTCAAGAAAAACAAATTCCCACGTTGGTCATGTCCATAATGGTTGTCTCTTTCTTGTTAGGAGGGGAGCAGCATACTTTATCATTGGTTCTTTGGAATAATAGTTGGTTATTACATTGATCAGTACTTAAGTCTTTCAAAGTTGTTTTTCTTTACAGTGTTGTTGCTATATTATATAAATTATTCACCTGGTTCTGGTTCCTTCATTCTGCATTGTTGTGGAGTCATTTTTCAGTCGTGTTTGACTGTTCATGACTCCATTTGGGGTTTCCTTGGCAAAGGTACTGGAGTGGATTGCCATGTCCTTCTCCAGCTCATTTTACAGATGAGGAAACTGAGGCAAGCAGAGTGAAGTGACTTGCCCAGGGTCACATAGCTAGTAAGTGTCTGGGGCCAGATTTGAACTCAGGAAGATGAGTCTTCCTGGCTCTGGGCCAACACTCTATCCATTATGCCACCTAGCTGCCCCTTCTCTCTGCAGTAGCTCCTACAAACCTCAGGAATGGAAACAGATGGAATTTAACTATATCACACTTCACAGTTTACAAAATACTTTACATCTGTGGCCTCATTTGATCCTCACTACTGCTCTTAAGAAAGAGGCAGCCTCACATAGCCATAGAAAGCCTGCCTCTGACGCATAGGAACTGTGTGACCCTGAGCAACATCCTTAGTTTCTCCATGTCCCCAGCTACTCTCTACAACTATAAATTGGAGAGCCAAAGAGGCATATGCACTGGTAGAGGTAGTTTCCTCAAAAGGTAAGATAAACAATTGAGTATTGACCACAATTTACAAATGAGGGAGAGAAGCAGTGTGGAGTTAAGGGAAATGAGTTCAAATCCTGCTTCAGAAGAGTTAACTAGCTGTATGTCCCTGGACATGTCCCTTAAAGTCTCAGGGCCTTTGGCAAAGATCTAGGGCTATAAAATACGGATGAGTGGGTAATCTGCTTCATTGAGTGGAGTTGCCCTATCTCTAAAATCAATGAAATCACAAGTCTGAACCAAAAATAAAAATGGAAAAATTGGGGACAACAAAGGAGAAAACCAAAATAAGTGAACTGTTCAAGGTCATGTAGATAATAATAAATAATGGGGTCCAGACTCAAATCCACATTTCATTCCTCTTTCATGTCCGGGGCTTTTTTTTTCCCCTATACTAAGCTGTCCCAAATAAGATACTAAGCATCAGATGCAGGATTTGAATCCAGGTCCTTTGACTCCAGAGTCATGCTGTATTCTGTTGCCTTGACTTAGAGAGATCACTTAGGGATAGGGCTGGTGTTCTTCATTTTCCCTTCTGTAAAATAAGGGGTTTAGACTTCAGATCATCTCTATGGTTCTTTCTAGTGGCCTAAATAAAAGAAGAGTCTTTCTAATGCATTTACTAAAGCATAGATCCTACATTCTGGCCAAGCCCAGAAAAACCCAATCCTTGAACTGAGGCAGACAATGTCCTACCTCTATGACTTCTCAGGCTGTTTCCTCCCAAAGCTCTTACCCTCTACAATCTCTACTTATTGCTATCTCATCCATCCTTTAAGACCCACATGCAATACTTTCTCCTTGAATTTTTCCATAATCGACTCCTACAAGCCCACTAGCATGCCAACACACACACACACACACACACACACACACACACACACACACACACAGAGGTTCCTTCTTTCCTCTATAATTCCCTAGCACGAGCTTTGTAACAGAAGACCCGGGTTCAAATCCAAACTCTAATACTAAGTACTATTCCATGTAGGTCAAATCATTTCTCTCTAGGGCTCGGCTTCCCCATCAGCATGTACCTGTTACCAATCAGGATTTTCATGCAAAAACAGCACAAAATGCTCCCTGACTCCTGACAAAAAAAGAAATAGATTTACAGAAAAGACAGAGACATATATTTTGTGGTCACGGAAAATGTATAAATTTGTTTTACTTGACTGTGTATATTGTTACAAGGGTTTTGTTTTTCTTTTTCTTTCAATGGAGGATGAAGGAGGAAGGAATAAGGTGGATTTTTTTTCCTTTAAAAGTCTTAATTTATTTTATTTAAAGTAGGATGAGATACAGGTCAGCTAAGTGTCACAAAGCACCGACCCTGGAATCAAGAGGACCTGAATTCAAATCTGGCCTCAGACACTTGACACTAGCTGTGTGAGCTAGGCAAGTGACTTAAAGCCCTCCCCCCCCCCCATCACCTCACCAAAGTAGTATGAGATAAATCAAGGAAAGAAATGATTGACAAAGGAGGTAGGTCAATCATGTAAACTATTTAAAGAGGATTAGATTAGAAATTTCCCACTTAGACCCTTATATCTTGCCTTGAGTTACAGCTATCTGAATCCTGATCTTATCCCCCTTCTAGACTGTGAGCTTCACAAGAGATCATATCCATCTCTGTCTCTTCCAAAGCATGCAACATAGGGACTTATTCAAAGTAGATCTCAATAAATGTTTGTAGATATCAGTGAGAAGACAGGTTAAAAGTGAGGACACATGACTAGATGCCAGTTCATCTGGAAAAAACAAAAACCAAACCAAACCTGCGACTCTTATTGAATTGCAAACCCAGGAAGAGTCAGAAATGTTCAATGATATCCAAAAAATCTTATACTTCAATATTTTGATTGACCTACGATCATATCAATACAGGCACTCCTTCCATCGGCCCTAACTTTCTCAATCTGTGTTCCCAGAAATCCCCACAGATATATCTCATTCTATAGAAGCCTTTCTCTTTTGAGGTCTTTGAGCATGTTCTGGGTACTAGGGCAACATTCATGCTGTCCATCTATTATTCCTTATACTTACTGTATAACTGGCCCATCTTCTTTTCTGATCAGACATTTCCTTAATAATATCTCTCATGCCACTTCTTGCATGAAAGTTATCATGAGTAACATGTCACAGTCCACATACTCACATCCACTGAGCATCTCTCCTTTTCTCTCTGAGTCACCTACAATTATGATTCTTTGGAGATTGTCCCTAGCCAGGTAGCTCACAAAGAAAATGCTAGTGCTAAAAAGATGGATATTTGGGTCGAAGAGCTTCTTGAGATCATTAAAAGTAATTCACACTTTTCTAAATCCAATCAAATCCATTCTCTTATTCCCATTCAATTTGGAGGCCAGTTATTTGTCTAGGTGCAATGCCTGTCTAGGCATTGTTAGCACTATTGGACTAATCCAAAGAGCTATTCATCTAAATGTATGTCAAAGTCTGGATGATTTATATATTGTCCATGTCCTTGTCTTTTTTGCTACGTGGCATAATAAATATCCAATCTCTTATGAGGGGCTATGAATTTGGGCGATCCTATAGAATTCAGGGGTTTGATGTAAACACTACAGAAAAATGTAATTCACCAAGACAAGCATGTGAAAGACTTCCCAAACTGAATTGTATCTGTCTTCTATGTGGGATTATCTAATTTACTTTGGTCTCATAACAAGCTTTCTGTAGGTAATTCTTCCCCTTCTGTTATTCTCCAAATTCTTCTGTTATTCTCCTCTATAAAGTTCAACAAATGAATGTCTACTCTAAATTGGTGTGGCTCTTGGCTGTCATGTCTCTCTACCTGGCATGATCAAGCATGTCATTGTTGAGGTGGTTTCTGGGTTCTTTGGGCCTCCCCATTATGGTGATTGCTTTACATCAGTTAAATTTCTCCAAGGAAATGATGATAACAGCTGACATTTATGTAAGATTTACAGTGAACTGTAGACAAATCATCTCATCTGACTCTCACAACAGCTCTGAGTGGTATGATTAGCTCTGTTTTACAGGTGGGAAAACTGAGACTCAGAAAGGTTAAGTGATTTGCATATGGTAATATAGTTAATAGGTAGGTGGCACAGTGGATAGAGCACTGAGCTTGGAATCAGGAAGACTCATCTTCATCAGTTCAGATTTGGCCTTAGACACTTACTAGCTGTGTGATCCTGCGCAAGTCACTTAACCCTGTTTGCCTCAGTTTCCTTATCTGTAAAGTGATCTGGAGAAGGAAGTGGCAAACCACTGCAGTATCTTACCACGAAAACCCCAAATGGGGTCATGAAAAGTCAAACACAACTCAACAACAACAACAGAAGTCATGTTCAAGCTCATATCTCTCTTGATTCCAATTCTGTGTTCCTTCTACTATACCATACTGCCTCTCAGAATCAATGATTATCAGTCAAAGTTTTTTTTTCTTTATCCATTTCCTATTTTTCAATATCAACAGTTTGTTTAAATAGATCTGATTAGAGCTATTATTGCAGTTTCATGCAGCATCTTTTCACCTTTTTCCTTCCTTCTGTCTGGCGTTTATTTTGGCTAATTCAGACATGACTAAGACATCTGTAACCAGTCATCTCACCTCCCATTAAGATACAGCCGATTTCATTTTTTGTTATGCTGTTCAATACTTGCCATAACTAGCACCTTCTGACTCTCTTCTTAAAGAAAGCATTTATGATATGCAAGTAGAAGTCAACTGAATGAAGAATCTATAGCAGAATATCACCACCAGACTTACATAAGAAAGGCAGCATTAGCCACAGTCAAGAATAGTTCTCTGTAGGTTGCAGCAGCTGCCCACTAAAGACCACTTTTAATGTCCAAAACGTGATACACAGCCCCATTCCCCAAAGAGTCACACCCTATTAGTAGTTTCTTGGCCACAGGTTCAACTCCCCTAAGGCTACAGACACAGCCGGGTTCTACCAGATGGGCCAAGCCCAAGCCACCTCTCACATTGAACCAATGAACCAATAGCTCCAGGATCACATTTAGATGCAGCTTTCAGGCTCTTCCCGTGTGACCCTATAGCAAGGAGCAAGGTTAAAAAAAAACAAAACTTCCATTGACAACTATATTAACATTAGATAAAAAATGATGTTATAACTTTTAGAAGAATCAGAGTGCTGTTACAATGTAGAAACACAATAAGAAGTCCTACCCAGCCAGTAATAGAGACAACCCTTCAGTCAGCCAGTCAATAAGCATTTATTAAGAACCTTTAAAGACTAAGAATTTACTTTTTTTTTTGAGAGAGAGAGGTATTATGCACCATTATTGATGACCCTCTCCAATTCTAGCTTAGGAACAAGGCAAGAGCCTTGTCCTGCATGGTGTGGCTAGCTGGAAAAGGCTAGCAAAATATGTCATTTTGCAGGGAACATGGTTTGAACCATCTCTTCTACGGTGGCTGCTCAAGGCACCATGCAAATTATTTTCCTTGAGTTTGGTTCTACTTGAGCAAAAATAACCAGTTCTTACCAGGCAAGCTGGTGGGAGGAAGCTGTTCACTCTGGAGATACTCCACATGCCTTCCAGATATTGCTGAGCCTGGATGGTGACAGAACTCAAGGCACCACCTAGGCCTGTGGGAGCCACAGTGACTTGGACACTGGAGTTGGGAAAGCCACCAGGGCCTGGGGGCCATGCCAGAGCTTTTTTCCTCTCTGCCCCAGGGAAGAGAGAAGCCTGCTGCTTCCCCACTTGCCCTGAGGCCAAAGGCAAGTCTCCACCCAACGAGCAATGGTTGGCCAGGTTCTGAGATGCCAAGCGAGCTAGGGCCCCAGGACCATGTGGGTGGTCAAGCCTCTCATGACAGGAAGACACTTGGACCATCTGGATGGCTTCTTGCTTAAGCTGGTTCAGGTGTGTGGCACACACGTCACAGCGACTCTCTCCTTCCAACCTGTTCCTCTGGAGATACTCAGGCACTTGGAGTCTGTCAAGAATTAAAGCTGAAATTCTTGGATCCTAGAGAGAAGAGGAAAGACAAAGAGGCATCAGTCCTGATGAAAGCAGGAGAGGAAAGGACAAGGAAACAATTGGATCTGCCACTCACAGAGGCTCCTGCAGTCCACGGCTGGTTAACAAGCTACACTCACATTTCATTTTTAAGAACCCAGTGTGAAAATAATTATCAGAGCTTAATAGCTGGGCTTGGGGTGTCCTTAATAACTATCCATTCACTTGTGTTCTTAATTAACTGTCCTTCGGAAACCACTAACAAGACTGTGTTGTGTTTGCTCCCAGACAACCTAGGGCTCTGGAAAATCACAGCAAACCAGGTGAGATGAGGATATCACCAGCTCTTTGTTTGGCACCTTGGACTCTCCAGAGTGATCACAGAATTCTAGAACTGGAAAGGCCTTCTGAGGCCATAAAATACAACCCATACCTGAATAAGAATCCCCCCTACAAAATATCACAAAATTGTCCAGTTTTTCTAGTAATGGGGAAGTCACTGCCTGCTATACTGGCCCTTTCCACTTTAAGACAGCTGCTACTACTCGAAAGTTTTTCCTCCTATCCAGCCAAGGTCTTCCTCTCTCCAACTTCCATTCATTCCTCCTGATTCTGACTTTTTTCAAGCACAAATCATCTTCAGTGTGGCAGCCCTTCAAGTACTGGAAGACAGCAATTATTTCTACATTTGGTCTTTTCTTCTCCATACTAAACATGCTCAGTTATTTTAACCAATCCTCATAAAATCTTTGATCCTTCCATCATCTTGGTCACACTCCTCCAGATCTCTGCCAACTCACCCATGTCCTTCCTAAAATGTTGATTCTAGAATGGAACCACCTCCAGCCATGATCTGACCAGGACATAGAACCTCAGAACTATCCTCTTCCCTACTCTACTACTCAGTAGAATAAATTCCACTAAATCCTAAGCCAGAAGGGAACTTGAAAGATTATCTAGTCTAAGAGTCCTTAATCTATGGCAGTCTGGTGAAGGCTATGGACTCCTCAGAATGCTTTAAAATAATTAATTTGTTCAATTGTTCAGTCATTTTTCAGTTGTGTCCAACTCTTCATGACTCCATTTGGGGTTTTCTTCAAAAAGACACTGGAGAGGTTTGCTATGTCCTTCTCCAGTTCATTTTACAGATGAGGAAACTGAGGCAAAAAGGGTTAAGTGATTTTACCGGGGGCCACAGAGCTAGCAAGTGTATAAGGTCACATTTGAACTCAGGTCTTTCTAACTGTAGGTCAGGCACTCTATCCACTTTGCCACCCAGTTGTGCATGTATATATGTGTGTGTGTGTGTGTGTATGTAGACATATGTATGTATGTATAGATATACAGACATATGGATTGTAGATGTATGATGTATGGCTGTGTATATACAAGTGTATTTATACACATATATTTACATATGTATGTATATGTATATATTCCTGCTTAGCCCTTCTTCTAGCAGAAAAATCCAATTACAGCCCTGGCTCTGCTACTTTCACATAATTGGTTGAACAAGAAACACATGGTATTCACATGGCCAACTGCAATAATGACTTACACTTCCAAGAAACCAATTTAACAACCACACCTATCAAATGACTTCCAATCTTCTCTAACTCAAATTTGCTTGACAAGAGAGGGTAAGGGGCATAGGTTGATGGGGCCAGAGAGAGCCAGGTTTTCTTCTGAGGTTACCAGTTTAGAAATACTATCTGTCAGGAAACTCTGGCCAGGCAGTTGAGTGTAATAGAAAGAAAAGAAAAGGAAAAAAAACCAATGGATTTGAAGTCAGGAAATTTGGGCTCTTGTTCTGGTCTGGCCATAAATCTTTGTGGCCTTGGGTAAGTCCCTTCCCCAACCTGGGCCTCAGCATCCTTCTCTGGAAAAAAAAGGGGGGGGAGTGAAAGGGGGGGAGCTGAATGAGAAATTCTCTAAGGTTTCTTCCAGCTCTAAATCCTAGGAAATATCTTCTCCAACAACTCTTTCCCAAACTTTCCAGTTCCTCAAAGGGATTAACAGAAATGAGCTAATTTAGCTCCCAAAGGTCAGACTGGAAAATAAAATTGACCAATTTAACATCCTCCAGAAAATTAAAATTTAATGAAAAATCACAGTAAGCCTAAGAATTTGTTGGGGGGGGTAAGGGCACTTCTCAAATGGTAATTTACTTGATGACCAATTAACACCAATTTATTAAATACCTACTATGTGCCAGAAACTGTACTAGGTACCAGAATATAAATACAAAAGTAAGACAACCCCCTCCCCCAGAGAACTTTGAAGTCTGTGACTTTCAATAAATCATCTCCCCTCTTTGGGCCTCAGTTTTCTCATTTGTAAAATGAATGAATCCAACTGAGTCAGAGGTTCTTAAACTGGGGTCTGTGAATTTTTTTAAAATATGTTAATAAATGTACTTCATTATAATTGGTTCCTTTGGTAATTCTACGTATTTTATATTATATATTTAAAAACATTATTCCGAGAAAGGGTCCATCAATTTCACCAAATGGCCAAAGAGGTCCATGACATATAAAGGTTAAGAACCCTTGGACTAGATAAGATTATTTTCAGAACTAATATTCCATGGCATCCTACCACATTGCTAGCAGAGTCACCAGGACTAGGTCAAGGGGCTCCTGACCCCTGTGCTCTTTCTAGCAGTTTGCACATATGGCTGTCAAGGAAGAACTTTTCTCCCTAAGATTAAGGAAAAAAAGGACTAGGGAAGGGCACCAGCTTATGTTCAACAAATTTTCAATTTACCTGTGAATCTCTTCTACCTCTGCCTACAGAAAACAATCCCAGAGCCCCTACAAAAATCCTAAAAGCAAGAAATTTCCAACCTGCGGCCCGTGTGAGGATGAAAGGGAAGTTACCATTCAGCTCAGGTCAGGCCCGGCTGTAATTGCTGGGGGTGCCTGGTGGTGAGCCCCTGACTTGTTAAAAGTCTCTGAGGAGCCCTGGACTGTCTCCCAGAGGGCTCTACTCAATGGGAATTGAGGACTTAGTTAACGCTACCTTTGAAGTTCCCTAGGACTTCTGGTCCTGATTAAAAATACTCTTTCCTATCCCGTATAAAGTTTACAAAGTTCAAAAAGCCAGGGCTAGATCAAACAGAGCCCTCTGTCCGCCTTGGGAAATATGCTCTCATTAACAAAGGGAAATCTTCTTGCAGAGCTCCCATTAGAAAGAAGCTGGCCCCTCAGAGAATCATAGAATGGAAGACCTGGGAAAGACTTCAAAACAAAGAACACAGAGTGGAAGTTCTGGGAGGGACCTTAGATTCAATCAACAAGCATTTATCAACTACTTACTATGTGCTAGGCACCGTGCTAAATGTTGGCGATATAGATATAAAAAAGATGAAATAATCTCTGCTCTCAGGAATCCCAGACCATAGAATAGAGAATGTCCAAACCAAGAGGACCCTTAGTCTAGCGATAATATAGAATATCAGTGTCAGATGAAAGAGACCCAGAAGAGTCCTTAATACAGCTAGAGCTAGATGAGACCTCAGAGTTAATATAATAATAATGATGACAATAATGATCATAGCTAACATTTACATAGCACGTACTATGGGAAAGACATTGTACTAAGCATTTTACAATTATTGTCCCATTTGGTCCTCACAACAGCCCTGGGAGGTAGGTGCTATTATTATCCTCATTTTTTTTTTAGGCAATTGGGGTTAAGTGACTTGCCCAGGGTCACACATCTAGTAAGTGTCAAGTGTTTGGTCTGAGGCTGGATTTGAACTCAGGTCCTCCTGACTTCAGGGCCAGTGCTCTATCCACTGCACCACTCAACTGCCCTATTATCCTCATTTTTACACATGAGAAAACTGAGGCAGAGTTTTGTCTCATCCAGAGACACACATCCAATGTCTGAGGCTGGGTTTGAACTCAGGAATCCAGAACTATCCTGACTCCAGGCCCTGAGTTCTATCTTCTGCGCCATTCAGTGCAACTCTCACATTTGTAGATGAGCAAACAGAAGCTAAGGCAGTTTAGATGCATTCCAGGCAGGACCCAGGAGCCCAGAGAGGTGAAAATAATTTGCTTACTTGCCCACATTCACAGTGAGCTCCCCTCAGAGCCCTGGTCTCCTAACTCCTAGCCCAGGGCTCTGTCCACTGCCCCAAGGTTCCTCCCTCACCATGCAAGTCTGTATATACCCATCCTCCTCTGTTTTTCCTCTTAATTCCACTAATTGGAAGAGAGTCAGAAAAACACCAGCTAGGCGTCAGAGCCAGAAATAAACTGTATTGGAAGAAAGATTGAAATATCCCTTCCTGTTGGGGAGAAATTCTCTTTCCAAGGCTGTAATTCAGGCTGCCCAGGGCTGGCCAGCTGCTGTCCTCCTCCCCAGCTCTCCCTAGGGGCCAGCTGTGAGCTACAGGTCTTTTCCACAGTGGGGGGCCAAAGCCAGCTAGCCAATGGGTGGGTGTGAAGAGGAAAGGAAATATACCGGATGCCCTGTTAAGACCATTAGGCCCCGGCTTAAAAGGCAGTAGGTCCTGCTCCTCACACCCACCCCAACCCTCCCCCCCAGCTCCCCACAGCAGGCAGTCTGCTCCATTGTTCTGAGGAGTGTCCCTCCTCCTCCTGCCCGCCCCTTCCCCAGCCCCCAGTCACACTCACACTTTTATGACAGAGAGAAAGGAAAGCAGGCCCCCGGCAAAGACTGGTTCTAGGATTGTAGGCCTTCCAGCATCCCCCTGCTCCTCCCAGGGTGGTTAAGAGATTTGCCCAAGGTCACTCAGGCCCAAAACACTGACCGACCCAAAGGGAAGAGACTAAGTCTTCACTCCCACCAGGCTCTAACTCAGGCTAGAGAGGACAATTGAGAAGGCAGGGGGAGAAACCACCCACCAACCAATATTTATTTGACTCTTACTATGTGAGAGAGGTTGGCATTTTGAAATACTCTACAGCCGGAAGAGATCTCAGAGAGAGTCTGACAGGTCCTTTTATACCATCCCACATCCTGCCTGCTAATGTCCAAGGCAATCCATCCCACTCGTGGGCAGTTCAGTCATTAGGAAGATTTTCCCCACATAAAAGCCCAAATCCACCTCTTTGCTCCTTTCCTACGTTGTTCCTGGTTCTGTCATCTGCCAAGTAGTAAAACTCACTTTTTACATAGCTTTTCAGACTCCCCTCATTCCCACCTGGGTGAGGCAGGTGGCCCAAATATCTTCATCTTACAGTCTGAGGAAATTGAGGTTTGGAAATGTCCCCTGCACCCACTCCCATTACCCATAACAACTAGTGAGTACCTGAGGGTGGATTTGAAGAACTCAGTTTATTTCACTTCAAGCTACCAAGTACCTCTCAACGCCTTTTCTGAACTAAACAGGTATAATAGTGTTACAAACAGAGCACTAAATTTGGAATCAGAGACCCTGGGTTCAAATCCCATCTCTAATAAGAATAATAGTAGATAGAATTTTCAGCACTATAATGACCCAAGACAATCCCAAAGGACGAATGATGAAGTATACTATCTACCTTCAGAGAAAGAACTGATATTGTCTGAATACAGACTGAAGCATGCAATTTTTCACTTCTTTTCTTTCATTCTTTTTATTTTATTCGAGTCTTTTTGTACAAAATGACTAATATGGAAATGTTTTTACATGATTACACATGTATAACCTGTATCTGATTACCTACCATCTTGGGGGGGTGGAAAGGGAGGAAGGGATAGAATTTGGAACTCAAAACTTTTTTTAAAATGTTAAAAAATTGTTTTAACATGTAATTGGGGGAAAATAAAATATTATATATTACACTGCAAAAAAACCCCAATAATAGCTAGAATTTATGTCATGCCAACTATGTGCCAGGCACTATGCTAAGCTCTTTATCCCATTTGATCTTCACAACCCTGGGAGGTAGGTGCTATTATGATCCCCATTTTACAGGTGAGGAAACTGAGGCTAAGAGAGGTTATGTGACTTGCTCAGGGTCACACAGTAAGTATCTGACACTAGATTTTAACTCAGGTCTTCCAGACTCCAAGGTCCAGTGGTCTCTCTTCACTGCATCTAACTGCCTCCCAGTGTCTGTTACTGACTAGTTGTGTGACCTTGGGAAAGTCATTTAAACACTCTGGGGTCCCCTTTCCTCATCTGTAAAATGAGGGGAGTTGAGCATAAGATTGTCTCTAAGATCCCTTTCAGCTTTAAATTCCATGATTCCTTGACCAGATGACAAAGAAATAAAAGCCCGGAACCTCAGCCATGGGAGAGAGCCAGTCTGAATCTCCCCTGGGGAGAGGGTTTTACAAGCAGCAAACTGTTTAATGTATTCCCATATGTATGCCACACACTCCTGGCCTCTGGGGTCTCAGCTTATTTGCACCCTGAGTTGTAAATGCCCCCAACTCAGCGGGAGCTTGAGGCCCCCTGAGCTGCCAAGCCCAGGTTTCCACTTCTAGGTTATTAGCCGGTACAATGACCTTACCATGAGCTTGGCCACATTCAGGCCCTAGAAGTTCCTCAGTGGCAGAGACCTAACCCCCTCCCCATGCCATCCAGGGCACCCAGAGCCAGAACTGTCCCAACGGCTGGCAAATACCACTCCTCACCTCCACACCCCACCCCCTCCCCACACACACTCTGTACCCTTGGGAGGAAGCCAAGAGAAATGACAAATGACAATGGTTGTGAGGGGCATCCCAGAAAAGATAATAGCTATAAAATCAACCAGAAAGCCTTTCAAATGCCACCAGAACAAAGAAAAAGGACTGTCCCAACTCCCTTCTTCCCTCAAGCTGCCCTGGGGTGACTTCCCTTTTGACCTCAAGGCTATTCCTTACAGATACAGTAGCCTACCTTCCCCATTCAACAGATGAGGAAACTGAGACCAGAGAAGAAAAGGGAGTTCCTCAAGTAAGTGATTTATAGGATTTGAGGGCAAATCCTTGGACCACAATCAGCCTTTGCCCCATGCTTAGAATGCCTTCCCTCATCATCTCCCCCTCCTAGTTCAGGTGCCGCCTCCTACCTGAAACCTTTCCTGGTCTCCTCCCTGGTTAATGCTCTCTCCCTCCAGTTACTTAGGATCATCAACTTAGAGCAGGAAGAGATCTTAGAAGCCACCTAGACCAACCCCCTTATGTTACATATGGGGAAACTGAGGTCTGGCAAGGTGAAGTGACTTACCCCATAGTCACATGGGCAGTGAGTGGCAGAGCCAAGATCATAAAAGTACCTACTAGTGCTACTAAAGGGTCAGGAAGACCTGGGTTCAAATTTAGCCTCAAGAATACTGGTTATGTGACCCTGGGAAAGTCACCTAATCTCTATTTGCTTCCATTTCTTCATCTGTAAAATGGGCATCCTAACAGAACCTACCTCCTAGGGTTGTTCTGAGGATCAAATGAGAAACTATTTGTAAAGTGCTTAGTGTAGTGCCTGGCACTATGTGCCATATAGGTAATCACTATATAAATGTTAGCTATTATAATTGCATCCTCTATGCCTTGCCAACTTTTCTCACACCCTGTGAGATAGTCCAGGAATCAGTCCAAAGGAAAATGAAGCTCACTGGCCCACTGTCACACTGCTGTGAATGTGGAAACTCCACCTTGATTAAATTTAAATCTAGTGCTCTGCTTTTAAAACTCTTTAAATGGCATCCCCAGGGTCACCTGAGCTCCCCTGGGGAAGCCCCAGAGAAGTCTAGGGTCCCAGGGCCATGTGCCACTACCTCCAAGGGCCCTCCAATTCCTGAGGAGCATAGGATCTAGAAGGAGAGAGCCTTTATGTCTTATGTAATCAGAACTCCTCATTTTACAGATGAGGGAACTGAGGCCCCTGATCAAACAGATAGCAGAGCCAGGATTCAAATCCAGGTCTGTGGACTCCAAGTCCAGTGTCTGTTCTGCTCTATAACACAGAGGACCTTGGAAAGCCCCAGTTCATTCCCTGGGGGTCCAGATTGTTTTCACAAAGCTTCTGGGCTCTGAACCAAACCCCACCCGCCCACGCTGCCAGCACCACCACCACCATCACCACTATTACCACTTCACTCCACAACCCCAGCCAACCAAGCAGGAAGTAATGTGTTTAAGTCAGACACCTGAAAGCTGGCTCTGTCCCATTGTGAAACCCACCAAGGGAACCTCCTTCCACCCTCACTTACAGCCATGTGTTTCTGGCCTCAACCCAATCAGCCGGAGAGGAAGCAAAGAGGCATCTGGAAATTCAATGGAGGCTTTCAAATTCTCCCACCTCCCATCTGGAAATCTATCCTTTCAGAAAGTTCATGTTCTGGATCCTGACTCTAGGGTTCATAGAATTTCAGAGATGGAAAAGACCTTGGAAATCCATCTAATCAAACTCTCTTAAAGACCAGAAATTTAAGACCCAAAGCAGGGAAGAGATTTACTCACACAGGTAGCAAGCAGCCAAGCCAGCATCTAAAACCAGTCCTATATGACTTCACTCTGATACTGTTTCCATTGCACTAAGCTGATTTCCTTAAATGTTGCTGTCTTGTCCAGCCTTTTCCTCCAACAAGAATCTCCCTATGTGCCCCCACCACTTTCATATCTCTTCAAAGAACCATCAAATTCCAGTACTAGAAAAGCCACAGAACACAGAATGTCCAGACTGGAAGGGGCCTTAGAACACAGAACACAGAATGCCAGAGCTAGAAGGAACTTTAGAACATAGAACATAGGATGTTAGGACTGGGGCGGGGGAGGGGCGGGCGCAGCAGTTAGGTGGCCAGAATCACCGGCTCTGAGCTCTAGAACATAGAACATAGAATGTTAGCACTGGAAGGGGTCTTAGAACACAGAACACAGAATGTCAGAGCTAGAAAGGGCTTCAGAACATAGAGAATAGAATATCTGAACTGGAAGGGGTCTTAAAATACAGAACACAGGATGTCAGCGCTAGAAGGAGCTTTAGAACATAGAACACAGAATGTTAGGACTGGAAGGGGTCTTAGAACACAGAACACAGAATGTTAGAGCTGGGAGGGGCTTTAGAACACAGAACACAGAATGCCAGAGCTAGAAGGGGCCTTGGAATAATAATAATAATAGTCAGCATTGCTCTAGTTTTTAGAAGTTTGCAAAGTGCTTTACAAATATTATCTCATTTAATCCTCACAACAACCCTGGGAGGTGGGTGCTATTATTACCCCCACTTTACAGATGAGGAAACTGAGGCAGACATCAGTTAAGTGACTTGCCCAGGATCACAGAGCTCCTAAGTATCTGAGGCTGGATTTTGAATTCTGGATTTGAATTCAGGCCAGCACTCTATCACTGTGCAACCTTGCTTATAGCCTGACCATATCAATAACTATAACTATAGACCTATAGCATTAGAGCTGGAAAGGACCTTTGCAAACATCTAGTCCAGCCTCTTCATTTCAGAGACAAGGAGAGCAATGACAAAACAGGGAAATAATACCTCCTATTTCTATAATGCTCTACAATTTACAAAGGATCTTCCTTACAACAACTGTGTGAGGAAAGAAGTACAAGCATTGTTCTCCCCATTTTTTGGATTCAGAAAATGAGCCCAAAGAGGAAAAATGAATTACCCAAGGTCACACTACTGAGAGAGTCAAACCTTGAAACCAGTTCTTGATCTCCAGGCCAGCTGTCTGTCCAGTAGCCTGCTTACTGTACCTTGTCCTATATTTCCTGTTACTTTTTCTGGACCAAAGCAAGGCCTTATGAAGTTAAAATAGCTGCCCAACATGGCCAGTAGAGCACAAAACATGGCGGAAATGGGAAATCGAGGCATTCTCTTATTAGCCCACTCTGCCTCAGCTCTCCTCAAACTCTGCACCTGACCTCTCATTGATTATAATTTCCTTTCCGGTTATGCTCACACACTGTCCCTCCCTCCCTGTCTTCCTACCTTGACCAAAGAACAGAGAAGGAGAGAAGTCTTGAGGAGATAGACAAACTAAGGTAAATGAATGCTAGGATCCATTCTGGGGTATGAGAGCCCACACTCATTGAAACTTTGAGCTATGAAAGGGACCTTGGAAACCATCTATTTCAATTCCCTCATTTTGCAGAAAAGAAAACTAAAACCCAGACAGAGAAAGAGACTTGTCCAAGGTCATTTAGCTCAGCCAGGGCTTCAACCCAGGTCAGGACAATCTACCAATTCAAAGACATCCAACCCCAGACAGGATGGGGATAAATGGAAAAGATGAGAATCACATCCAGACTGTCGAAATATAAGCCACGCAACAGACCTCTTGCCTTAAAAAAAAAAAGGCAGTAATTACCATGCTACAAAATATTACTTTTAATTCCCTTTTTATGATCTAATTTAACAGATATTTTACTTGCACTTGGAAAATGTTTTTCTTAATTTGATTCAATTTAGCAATGCTAGGGAATCCACAGATCACACTCCCTGCCCACCCGCTGCCACCATCACTGCCGACTTTCAGGGGTTGGAACACTTCATTTAAAAAATAAATAAATAACCACGTTTCTTTCTTCCTTTCTTTCCTTCTTTTAGGTTTATTAGTTGCTTTAATTAAGCCTTCCATTTTCTCCTTCCTGAGAAGCCCTGCTACTTCATCCAGAGGGTTCTGTTCCCTTTGGCTGCAGCCCTGTTAACTAGCTGCATGCTCCTGATAAAACGGTAGCCCTGCCCTCAAGGACTTTACCGTAAGGGTAGACACCCTGCACACACACACACACACACACACACACACACACACACACGCACACCCCCCTCTATCTCCATTTAGGGTTTACAAAGCACTTACTTGCCTTACAGCAAACCTGAGAGTACAGATGTTATGATGCCCATTTTATAGATAAGGAAACTAAAGTCCTATTCACCTCCTACCTTCTCCCATCTCCCTTTGCCCACATACCCTCGGGTGGGCTTCCCTTCAGCCCATCTCTCTGATAGAGTTCTTCCAAAGTAATCTCTTCCATAAAGCCGTTGTAGAGGCCTCTTCCAGCTAGTGATCCCACTTCTCCATGCACTTTACTAGGTTCTCTCCTTTGAACCTATCTAACTTTATTTTGTATAATAGTTATTTGAGTATTCTGCCCGCACCCCACCCCACTGGTCTATATTACTGGGGACTATGTTCTTTGTAACTCACCCAGAGCATAGGGACTTGTACCCAGTGAACCCTTAATAGAAGCTTGGGAATTGAATTTCTAGAACAGAATTTCTAGACTCCCTTCATGCCCTCAAGAGCCCTAACCACTTGAGAAATATGTGTGGGGGTTGGGAGGAGAGAAGAAGGGAGGAGGTTCTTTTTCAAGTAGTGGGAGCATTTGGGCCTGAGGCTGCTGTCATAAATGCTTTGTTTCCAGAGAGCTGAATTAACATGGAAATTTCCACCCACTTTCAAAGAGAGCTGGGACATATAGATGGTTATCTGTCTGTGTTAGATAGTCCTACAGTTCAATCACTTTCCTCCTCACTGTGATGAAAGAGAATTCCTGTGTAAAACAGAGGGCCTCAGCCAGACAAATTTTGATTCAACTCAGAATTCAGGTCATTTCAAAACAGACAGTTACTGAGGATACAAAGGTGAAAAATGACATAGTCCCTGCCCTCAGGGAGGATACAGCCTAATAGAGGGGGTGTCATAGAGGGGTTTTTTTTCTGGCCTTGCCTATGTTTGCCCAACAGGCTCTCTTCCCCCTGTGTCCTCCTCTGTCCTTTTCTCTGATCACTGCCTCCTCCACGCCCCATGCCCGATACCTGTTAACTTATATCCTTGGAATATCTCACGCTAGACACTTCCAGGCTCCAAAGTGAGTAGTGTTTCCCTTCCTGTAACCTCACGGACAGGAAAGCAATCAGGGCCTCCTAAGTAGACTTGCTTCCTTTCTCTATAACAACACCTGAGCAGCTAAAACCTCAGATTGACTCTGATATTCAGGATGATACAGGAGGTGCTCTGACCTCCCACCCCCACCTGACCTCATCCACAAAGCCTCCCAAGCTGGTGCTGTGCTCTACTGTCCAGGCCTGAAGACTGTCATGCCCAAGGCTCCTTGGGAGTCTCCTCCAGTCGGCTCTGACTACTTCTAGCTCCGGTGTGAAGTGGTTGCTGCGTTGCTCTAGTTTGGAGGTTTCTATCCGGGACCTGGTTTAAAAAGGACCCAGTGGGCTACCTAAATACACTTCCCATGTTGTCCTGGCCTCCAGTTCTCTTGGGAGTCTCCCTGCAAGCCATATGGCTTCCATTTGGGGTCTTCCCTTAGGAACAGCAAATAAAAGATCTGATAGCTTCCAGCACTGACTCATTTAATTCTTCTGCAAAATCCTTTTAGTCCCAGTAAAGAACTCTAACAAGGAGCTATCACACACACACACACACACACACACACACACACAAGCAGGCTATGAGGTAGAATATTGTGGAGGCAAAGGAATAATTCAGACAAAGAAGAGATCTGGAAATGAACTTTTAAGAAAAATTTGAGGAGAGATCACTTTCAGCTAGAAAAAAATCTAGAAGAGGTTGCACCAGCACCCTGAAGAAAGAGGATTTCAGGAGGTGGAGATGAGGAAGCAGTACCTTCCCAGCAAGCCTGGGTGAATGCACAGTGCCAGAATAGGGCAGTCAAAGACTGTGGCTTGGTGGATGAAGAAGCTGGCCTTGGAATCTAGAAGATCTGGATTTAATACATATTGTGCAATCTCGGCAAATCATTTAACTCCTCAGAGCCCCTCACAATGAACACTAAGTTTCAGAAGAGTTATAGATCTGCATTGGTGGAGAGAATTTCCACACATTGAGAGCTAAGGTCAGGGCACTCTAAATTCAGTATCCTGGGACTGAGCTCAGTCTTCTGTGTCCTAATTAAAGTTCATTTTAGAAAACACAAACTGTTTTGCAGTTTCATCAAAGAAATGTTTCTCCTAGAGGCAGACTGGGTACATTGCCAAGGCTGAGCCTTGGATTTGGCGGCCAAAGACTTAAGTCTGAGTCCCAGATGCTACCATTTACCAGCCATAAAATGATTTTGAGCAAGTCACTTCTGTAGGCCTCAGTTTCTCCTTCAGTAAAATGAGAACAATGATCCCTTTCCTACCAGCCCTGGAGTCAGGATGACGTGAGTTCAATTCTGACCTCAGACACTTGACACTTACTAGCTGTGTGACACTTTTTTTTTTCTTTTTGGCTAGGCAACGGGGTTATGTGTTAACCCCGTTGCCTAGCCAAAAAGAAAAAAAAAAGTCATAAAGGTAGGAATCAAGGAAATATTAAGATCCTGGAAGTCATGGTTCATTTTTGCCTTAGTATCCCAGGCTTTATTAAAAAAACAAAAAACAAAAACAAAACAGAGACAATAACTGTGAAAGTGCTCAGTAGTGCAAAGTTTATATAAATTTGAGGTGTTACTGTCAGATGTCTTTATTCAGACTTGGGCCTAGCCCTAGGCAGAACTGCCTTTGACTCGGGACCCCAACCCCCCACCCAGTTTCCCACTACATTTTCCAGGTGACAGAATTCTACACTCCTAATCTTCCCTTCCCTCCCTCTACTCTACCCCTAACTAATTCTTTGCAGATTTCCACCCATGTAAATGAGGGATTTGAAAGAAGAGGTCTCTAGGATTCTAAACCCAAAGACCCAGAAGGATTCAATGTGCTTAGAGTGGGATATCCCCAGTTCCATTCCTCAAGCCAAAGATAGCTTGCATTTTAAGAGGAATTAAGCATTCAAGTTCACAAATTGAAGAGCCTTAATTAAGCCCTTACTAAGGGTCAGGCACGGTGCTAAACTCTGGGAATTCAAATACAAGCAAAAACAAATGAATGAAAAGGAAATACAGTGAATAAGCAAATGAATGAATGAATAAAGTGAATAAGTAAATGTATAAATGAATGAATGATTAAGTCCCCGCCCTCAAGGAGTTTACTTTCTAATAGAGGAAGATGATTCATAAAAGCCTGCTGAAAAAGCTGGGGCATAGCGGCAAAGTTGGGAGAATTTGGGAAAGCTGGTCTAGGCCCCTCCTCTAAACAAAGAAAACAAGGGTTCTAAATAACCTGAGATTCTATGGTTCTAGGTTTGGGGAACATAGGGAGCTTCTTGGCACCTCAATAATTCTACCTGCTCCCTCATAATATAAAGGCAAGTTTCCACTACCCATCCCACGGTCTGTTGTGAGAAAAGTATTATTAAAAACAGAAGTTATGTATAAAGTAATAACATTTATATATCACTTTAAAGTCTGAAAACTGCTTTACATTTATCAGTTCCTCACATGAGCCCTGTGAGGTAAATAACTACAGTATTACCATCTCAATTTACAGAGGAGCACACAGAAAGCCAGAAAGGTTCACTGAGTTTGCCCCTAAAGGTCAGGGGGAGGATTTGAACCCACATCTCCCCCAGGCTGAGTCCAGCACCCCAGCCATTACTCTATAATACCTCCCTAAGTAACTGTGGTGTAGTAGAGAGATGGCTGGATTCAAGTCAGAAAATCCTGGGTTCCAAATCAGGCTGTGCAACCTGGCTCCCTAATGACATTGGGCAACTCACTTTTCTTTCTGAGACTCAGTTGCCTCATCTGTCAAATGAGGGAGCTGGCTAGATGATCTCTGAGACCCCTTCTAGTTCCAGATCTTATGATCTACATTCTCCCTCGTCTCTAATCGATACCTGGAGAGCTTTTTATGAAACCCGTTTTTGGACTCAGTAATCATGCAGCTGGGTGGTATAGTGGATAGAGTGTCAGGCCTACAATCAGGAAGACTCATCTTCCTAAGTTCAAATCTGGCCTCAGACACTTACTAGCTGTGTGACCCTGGGCAAGTCACTTTACTCTGCTTGCCTCAGTTTCCTCATCTGTAAAATGAGCCGGAGAAGGTAATAGCAAACCCTTCCAGTATCTTTGACAAGAAAACCTCAAATGGGGTCAAGAAGAGTCAGGCACAACTGACAAACGACCGAACGGCAATAATGTTGTTCCCTGGGCAGGGTGGTGGGCAGCCACCTTCCCCTCGGATTTATAGCCTACAGACTCCATTCTCTGAGCAGTTAGTTCGTTATGCAACCCAGCCAGAGCCACTCTAAAATGTGCATTTTATTGTTCAAACTGGGAGGAAATTCCTGGGGCCCCCAGCTCACCAGGGGGCTTAGGCAAGCAGGAGGTAATTGTACCAGGGGTAGGTAGGCCTGTGGCTTTGAAGATCCAACCAGCCCATAAATTAAACACACCTCCGACAAAATTAACACATGGAGCTGGGGTTTGGTTCCTCTGACCTGCTTATTTGTTGGTCATAAAACCCTAGGATTTAGAACTGAGAAAACCCTTAGAAATCACTAGTCCAGCCCCCTCATTACTCAAGAGCTGGAAACCAAGGCCCAGGGAGAGGAAGAGACTGGCCTTAAGTCACATTTCATAAGCAGCAGAGCTGGGATTTAGACCCAAGTCCATTCAGGACTGTTTTCCTGACAGCGGTTGCCTCTGGGTTTTGAAGAGCTTCCTAAGAGAACTGGTCTTGGCATCGACGGGAAGCCAGCCAGAACTAGCTCAGAAGCCAGCCATATGTAGCCAAGCTAGAAGACTCAGAGGGTCACATGCTCACATCTTCAAAAAGGAAAAAACCTGTTCTGCTTGGAGCTAGAAGCGGGTCCATGAACTTATAAAAATATCTTAATGGTTATTCCTTCATAATCCTACGTACGTTATTTTATGCATTTAAAAGCATTATTCTGAGAAGCAGCTCATAGCCTTCACCAGACTGCACAGGGGTCCATGACACACGAAAAAGAACCCCTTAGAAGCTAGAAGGGACCTTAGAAGGCATTGAGCATAACTCTCTCGTTTTACTGATGAGAAAACTGGGGCCCAGAGATTAAGTTAATTAAACAGGGTCACACAATTAGTCAATGTCTGAAGTAGGACTTGGGGGGCAGCTAGGTGGCCTAGTGGATAGAATGCTGGGCCTGGAGTCAGGAAGATTCATCTTCCAGAATTCAAATCTGGTCTCAGACACTTACTAGCTGTGTGACCCTGGTCACTTAGCCCTCTTTGCCTCAGTTTCCTCATCTGTAAAATGAGTTGGAGAAGGAAATGGTAAACCACTCTTTGCCAGGAAAACCTCAAAATGGGGTCACTAAGAGTCAGATACTACTGAAAACAACTGAAC
This sequence comes from Vombatus ursinus, assembly GCF_900497805.2. NCBI lineage: Eukaryota > Metazoa > Chordata > Mammalia > Diprotodontia > Vombatidae > Vombatus > Vombatus ursinus. The sequence continues at coordinate 13,169,566 of NW_020947062.1, read as the reverse complement.
AACAACAATATGGTGGGACCTGAACACAGCCTGGCCCCAACCCCAGCAAACTTTCTACTATTCCACTTAGTACTGTAGGATGGATTGAAGAAAATGAGAATATTTAACCTGAAGAAAAGACTTAAGAGGACATGGGATAAACGTCTTCAAATACGTGGAGGACTAAGATATCTGAGTTCTCTGCTGCTTATCAGCTATAGAACTTTGAGCAAATTGTTTAGGGGCTCTGGGCCTCAGTTTCTTCATTTGTCAAATGGGACTGGGCTAAGTGATCTCCTCTATCTGTGATCCTGTAAGCTCAGTATAAGAAACATTCCTAATAATCAGAGCCAGCCAACCACACAAGATTGTAAACTCTTTGACAGCAGGGTCTGTGTCTTAACCCATTTTTGTATTCCTCTCCTTCCCCCAGATACTTAGATGTCTCCAAGGAGGAGAAAGATCATGTTATTGCGGGGAGGGGGGTGGTGTTTGAGGAATGGGTTCCTGCTTAGGTATGGGTTTGACTGGATGCTTCCTAAGCTCCAAGATTCTGGGCTTCTGTGGAATTCTCTATGTACAGAGAAAAGGGCAGTGGGAAGGAGACAAAGCCCAGCTCCCTCTGCCAGCCCCGTCTCCCAATTCACCCTACCCCGCTCCACCCCACCCCCACTCTCCTCCCTCTCAGTGAGGGGAGCTGGCCCAGGGGCCACATGCCACATCTGGAAGAACATTTGTGCTTACAGAGTCAACTCCAAGAGGGGAACTGCTGAGAAAACCAATTAATCTGCAACTGTCAAACTTTCCTGGGCTGGGGACAGTGTGTCTAGGGGGAGAGTGAGAGAAGGGGGGAGCAAGGAAGCCAATGGAAGGAGGCTGGGAAAAACGACTTAGATCTGACAGGGTATATATTGTTAGAGGTCACCTAGTTTAACCTCCTCCATTTTATGGATGGGGAAAAGTCCTGGGCAGAGAGGGGAAGCAACTTGGCCAGTCATGAAGCCCGTCAGGAGCATTGCTAGGATTGGAACCAGACTCCTTAGCTGCTGGTCTTCTACCACTTGGCCTCCTCACTTACAGGTTGGGTTTTCCCCCCATTTTGCCTCAGTCTTTCCCCCCCCAATTTAAAAACAAGTGGTGACCTGGGTGTGACTGCAAACAACCCCAGGCTTTTCCGGAGTTAACAACAGGTCCAGGAAGGGCCTCCCTGCCCCAGGCAGCAGCCAGATCATACTGTCGAGGAAATTCCGATCTCATACACCAATTAGTAACCCAGCCCAGGGTCCTCTGGGGGCTCAATTTTCCAAACCTGGAAAACCACATATGCTGCTGTCAGCAAATACCACCTTTGACCCCTAGGGCCTCCATCCCAATGATCCTTCTAGCTCTGGGGCAGCCATATTTAAAGGGAGATTGGATTGCTGGGCCGCCAGACTTCCTCTCCAACAGGCCCCTGCCCCCACCTCTGCGTGACCATCACTAAGCACAAATGCAATGTTTTTGGAAAGTCCTGTGATGTTGAAATGATTGCAAATCAAATCCAACTTTTCCATGGCTTCTGGGATTTTATCAAATCTTCAATGTCTTAATTTCTTCAGGGGCTTTCAAGGGTCACAGGGTCATTTTTAGTTTAGTGGATAGAGCACTGAACTGAACTGAACAACTAAGTCTTCTGACTTAGATCCAGATTCCCAGCTCAGTTGCTAATTACTAACTACAAAACCTTGAGGAAGCCTCTTTTCCAGCCTGGGCCTTGATTTCCTCATCTTTAGAGTAGATAATCCATCAAATTAAAATCTCTCTTAAGGTCAGTACTATCTATGATCCTGCTATTTTAGCTTCAATGAACCTTGGAACATTTGAGCTGCTCTAACTTCTCAGCCTTTATCCTACATCACTCAGCACTTAGGAGTAAATGCTAACCAATTTTTATTTCTTATTTAGATTTAGTCAGGATAGGGAACTCCCAGTGAGGAATCTTCCTCTACCAATGCTATGGGCACCTAGATAATCTTTTAGTCTGAATGAAGAACGGATGAATGGCAAGTCTACACAACTGTTTAAGAAGAAGCCCAGTGTCTCAGGAGCTAGGTTAGAACTAGGTACAGTCAAAGATTGCCAAATGAAGGAACTCTCTGGAGTAGGGGATTTGATTCAGCCCTGGAAGTTGTTAAGGTGTTGGAGGAAAATTAATTTACAAGGAAAAGCTATTTAGAAAGATCCAATTCACCTTTGGGCACATTCATTTTATAATGGGAAGAATCCTTTGGGAGGAGAAATTTACAGGTCACTAACATAGGAGTTGGGAAGTGTGGATTTTTAGGTGCCAGATTTCTTAAAAGGAAATCCACCTGCAGCTGGTCCAGACCTGTCTCCTCAGGAAGACTTTCTTTTACCTTCTTGAAAGACCAGGGTGTCTGTCTCCTTGTGTGATTCTAGAGAAGGGGTGCTAGATCTTTTTTGGTTTCCAGAGAAAGCATCCAAGGACTACCTTCCCCCATCCCTATCCAAACACAAGGCCTTATTGACCAGGGCTGAGTCAGGAGAAAGCACAGCAGACCAAGCCTGTAATCAGGCACTCCAGAGAGTGCTGGGGTTGGTGGCAAATCCCGTCTCAGATGCTTGTCACCTGCATGAACCTGGGCAAATCACTTAATACCTCTAGGCCTCAGTTTCCTCCTCTGTAAAAGGAAAGGATTGAACTCAGTGGCTTCTAAAATGTAACTCTCTGAGCCTATCACGTGCTACTGAATTTTAGAGGTGGAAGGGACCCTAGATATCATCTAGTACACTTTACATGTGATGAAACAGAGGCTCAGAAGTTAAGGGACTTGCTCAAAAGGTCCACAAAGGTACTAAACAGGAGAATCAGGATTTGAACCCAGATCCAAATGCAGCACTCTAGCCACACTCTGCAGCCACCCTCAGTGCAGCAGGAGAGGGAACCCTCACCAATGCCAGAAAAAGATGAAGTGTTGGGGAAAATGAGAAAGCTGGGCAATCCCCAAATTCTCTGAATCCTGCTCTCCTGATCCATGCATCTCCACTCCATTATTGGTTTCTGCTTCTAATCTCAACCCCTTGCCTTTTCATTCATTGACCAGTTCTTGATTTGGAGCCCATCCCTCTTTCCAGGAAGAGAATATTTGTCCCCGACCATGCTCTGATTCTCCTCCAGGTGGAAGACGCCAACTGCAGCCTCTCCATCCCTGGCCAGCCTGTGCCAGGAGACAGCTGCAGCTGGGAAGTTCATCCACACAGACAGGTTTATTGAGACAATCCACTGATCAATACAGTCCTCTGTCCTCTATTTCACTCTGACAAAAGCAAGCAGTAGCCCACGAATCAGGGCATCTCTTGTCACTCACTGAAGAACCAGGCAGCAAAGCCATTCACTCTCACTCCCATTTTGGGACTGAAAGCACTTTGGCAAAGCTAACTGGGAGAGGATGAGTCAGAACTCTAATGCCAACTGACTGTAGGCTGGGGGGGAGGTAATGCTGGTCAATGCTTAACAACCGGCTCTCTAGTGAGGGAAGGGGGAATTTATGTACAACGCACTTTTAAGTTTAATCTACATTATTAGCATTTTCTCCAACACTTTCTTAAGTCTAGACTATCAATAAAGCAATAAATAAAGCCTTGGTTTGTAGGATCTGCCCATTTCTGAGCTCTAGCCTCTCTTTCTGCAGGTCTCCTCCCCGCTGCTCCTTCACCCACAGCATGCACAGCCATGAGCCATGATGGGGGAAGGACTCCTTTCCCCTGCTCTCCCTCTTTGACCCTAGCTACAAGAAATGGGATTAGAGGTATTTGTTTCTGTGCAGTATTGTTTGTCTTCCCAAGTTTCAAGTGCTGGGACCTTGGAACCAGGATTTCAGGAGGGCTGAGAAAGCTAGCCAGACTGGCCTGGAAGCCTTGAGAAGCCACAGTGCCTGGGACTCCAAGAACCCAACTAAGCTGTGAACCTAATCTTCCCCTCCCCAGAGACTGAGGTGGTGCAAAGGATGTGTGAGTGGTTGGGGGGTGGGAGGAGAAAGAGGAGTTAGATCACACTTCCCAGGTATTGAGGGAGTAAGTTTACATGTTGGTGCATATACTTTCTGAAGTAAATATTTCTGTGTAAAAGCTAAAAATAAACAAACAAAAAACCCAATCAATAAAATCTAGTCAGTTGGACCTGATGCCAGCACACCTAAGTCTAGGATACCTCCCAACAAGAAACACATCTCACAAGTGCCTGTGGCTGTCCACTGTTACCAAAACCTTCACAATCCCTCGAGGCTTCTGATTTTTGTCCACATCCTTCTGTAATCCTCCATAGAGGACACACCCAATATGATGGAGATCCAATAGGTCTTCTTCCATTTTGTGGGTTGCAACGGAATGCTGACTACACTTTCTCCCACTCTCCCTCTTTCTCACTTCCTTTTCCAATCAGACTTTTTTTTTTTTTGATACTGTCCCTTCCAGCACTTCTTAAAGTCACTCCTGGAAAGAAATTGTTGCATGGCTATGGCCACCCTCTCTTACTCCATTGACTTTTGAGTCACTTGTGACTTTAATGATCATTGACTGAGGTGTTCTAAGACACACAACTACACAGGATTGCCAGGAGACCTTCTGTTGTTATAAAGATGGGTTACTGTGTCAGAGAACAGTTTGGGATTATTTAAAGCAAAGCACAATTTTCCAAATGCAATCCCTCAGGCTCTTTTCCTACTATTCAGTTCTGGGCCTGATTCACTGCCCCAAATATATGTACTAATTCAAAGGAGTAGATATCCCATTATGGGCCAGACACAACAATAATTCACTTCATCCATTTAGTTTTCCCTCTGTGGATTGTCAAATTAATCTCTTTTGAACAGTCATGGATCTCATTAAGAGGTTTTGTAAAGTTCTATTTTACTGACACTTAATGAGATTAATATAATATCAGTTGATTGCCCTAGATGATAAAATAAATATTATATTTATATAATATGTATATTATATATATATTTGGACTTTCAATATAACATCAATAATTAGCAAACACCTTACACTTTTATAGCCCTTCTAACTTTTTGAAATCCCTCCAATTCATTTGACGTCTGAACCAACCCAGAAAAGCAGGTGGGGCATATGCCCTGTGATCCTTATTTTAAAGTTGAAGAAACCAAAAAACCTGAAAAGTCAAATGACTTATCTTTGTCACTTAACTAACCTCTGCCTGACTCAGTTTCCTCAGCTGTAAAATAGTACCTACCTCCCAGGGTTGTTGTGAGGGTTAAATGAGATAACATTTGTAAAGTGCTTAGCACAGTGCCTGGCACATTTTTTTCAGTCATTTTCAGTTATGACCAACTCTTCGTGACCTCAATTGGGATTTTCTTAGCAAAGATACTGGAGCAATTTGCCACTTCCTTCTCCAGTTCATTTTACAGATAAAGAAAGTGAGGCAAATAGGATTAAGTGATTTGCCCAGCATCATACAGCTAGTAAGTGTCTGGGGTCAGATTTGAACTCAGGAAGATGAATCTTCCTGACTCCAGAGCCAGAGCTATCCACTGTGCCACCTAGCTGCCCGGTTTCTGGAACATATTAATAAATGCTTGATCCCTTCCTCTCATCTCCCATTCCCCTTACCTCCATTGACATGGTGGTCAATGCTAGTGGCAGGACCATATCTAGAATCTAAGTTTCCTGGTATAGTGTTTTTCCATTTATCCCACCGTGCCTACTTTCAGACCTTTCCTTGGTTCACGTGCTAGATCCCATCATTCTATGTGATTTGAAACATTTTGCTTCTTCAAGGAGCTGTTATTTTATTCACCGTCAACAGCCCTCAAGAGACATAACCCTAATGCTTCCCTGCTTTTTTTAATACGTAGTCTTCATGAGTTGCTGTGGCCAAAATGAATCACTCCCAGATGGCCAACTTCCTGGTAAAGAGCCAACTCCAACAGGCTGATTCTTAGACAATAGACACCAAGTCCATTGCTGGGCCTATCCCTAAAGCCTCTCTGGCTTAGTAGGGGTGCCAGGGTTTCTGCTCCCTGGCACAGCCTTCAAGAACCACAAGTCTCCTCCACACCATGTTGAGGCATCAGTGAAGGTCATAAAAGCTGCTAGTTATATAGTACTTTAAAGTTTGAAATGGGCATTATGTATATTAACTTGTTTGATCTTCATAACAACCCTGGGAGGTAGGTGCTCTCATTACCCCCCTTTCACAGAGAAAGATACTGAGGCTGAAAGAGATGAAGTGACTTGCCCAGTATCATACAGATAGTTAAGTATCTGAGGCAGGATTCAAACTCAGGTCTTTCTGACTCCAAATCCAGTACTCCATCACATAACTGAGCAGTAATCTTCTCTTCAATATCCCTGACAAGATCATCCAGTATATGCTTTAAGACCTTCAGTGACAGGGAACTCATTACCTGTTGAGGCAATCCATTTCACTTTTCATTCTTAGGATGGTTAGGTGTACATTATGTTGATTTCATCAAGCCCCAGAATATTGTAGAACCTACTAAATAAAATTAATCGTCACTCAAAACAGGTCAACTTAACTATCCACACAAGAAAAAAAATGAGGAAGAATGCCTATACTCCAGACCAACATATGGTTATACATAGTTAGTTGTACAAGCCATCTAGTGAATTGTCCATCAATTCGCCTATCTTATACAGACTCTACGGATGGTCAGTCATCTAAGCCCAGAAACTGAATAAAAGGCCAAGAGTAGACTGGATTGTCATTGAGAAACTGCAGGGTGCTTTTAAATGACTCCAGCAATCTGAAACAAAGGGCCATGTTTTTATTATTCACCGATATTTTTTCTGGAGATGCTTTATAGCTTTGAGTCATAGAATACCAGCTTACAAATCACTGAAGTTGTAAGTCACTCACGGGTGTGATCTCTAGTTGGAAGAACCCACATAGTCAACATGTGACATAGTGAGGCTCTAATACATTATTGAAGAATTACACAGAAATGTCATAAAGGTTATAATTAGAAAGAGTTTCACCAGAAAAGGAGGCAAGAAGAGCCGTGTAGAAAAAGAGAGGGAAAACTGATGTACAGCCCCCATTTTCCATAAGTATCCACACAATGTCAAGAGATCTAGAGGAAAGTTACCAGCACATTTGGGTGGGCACTCTGGGGAGGATTTATGACATGTTATCACATAAGATGAGCAGGCTGGATGAACTGAAATCTACACTGTTGGAATTAGTAATATTGATGAGATCATAAAGGCACTGACGTGTGAAAGTCTGACAAAGAAAAAATTTTACATATAAAACTTACAAGAAACTATTTTTTTCAATATTTTCAGTTAATACTCAGTCCCCTATGGATAAATGGTTAAAGGATGTCAATAGATAATTTCTAAAAGATGAAACTCAAATTGTAAATAATCATAAAGAATGCTTTATCTCTTTAATAATCAAAGAAATGTACATTTGAACAACTTCAAGTTAACACCTCACACCCATCAAATTGGGAGAAGGGGTGTTAAAAGCAATGAAACTCAATCCTGGCAGAGTTGTGATTTTAAAAAAATAAAAAAAAATACTCATACATTGCTGTTGGAATTGCAAAGTGAAAAAAAATAATTTTAGAGAACCATCTGGCAATTCTCTGCAAAAGTTACTAAAAGAATCATATCCTTTGGCTCAATAATTCCATTGCTTGAAATATACCCCGAGATTATTATAAAAAATAGAAAGCTATGCATTCAGAGATTTTTATAGCAGCATTATTTATAATTGCAAAAAGGCTGAATCCAAATGTCCAATAATATGAAGCTGTTTCAATAAATGTACTATAGTGCATTTTATCATGGAAAACTATAATGCAATTTAACATCAGTAAGTATGAGCAAAATAAAGAAATTTGGAAATACATTTATTAATGCAACCCCTATCCCATGCCCCCAAAAAGCAAAACTAGAAATATAGTGCCAACTATGACTACATAACTGGAAGACTGAATGAAAAACGAATAGATAAAACCAAAAAGCTGACACAACCTCGGAGAGAATGAAGGACAAGTTGTTACAATAATTTATGCATTTAAATTGATTTATTCAACTGCAAATAGTTGTAAAGCAAGTTTAATTGGTTTCATTGATGTCTAATATTCACTCTATGATAAATCACCAATGGCCAAAAGAATGAAAGGTGGCAGGGGAGAATTCTCATTAATTGAGGGCCTCACTTTGGGTTTTATTTAATCTGTTTAGTGTCTATTATTATTAATAAGGGTTTTACTACAGAAAATAGGCAAAAACAAAGAGCTGGATCCAGAAGAACACTGGATTTTGAACCACAGAACCTGGGATTGAATCACCTTTGCTACTTATTACTTGTGTGACCTTAAGCAAGTCACTTTCTCTCTTTAGGTCTCAGTTTCCTCATCTATGAAATGAGAGGATTGTTGTTTTTCAGTTATTTCCATGATATCCAACTCTGTGACCCCATTTGGGGTTTTCTTGGCAAATATACTGGAGTGGTTTGCCATTTCTTCTCTAGCTCATTTTACAGATGAGGAAACTGAGGCCAACAGGATTAAGTGATTACCCAGGGTCACAAAGCTACTAAGTGTCTGAGGCTGGATTTGAACTCAGGTCTTCTTGACTCTAGGACCTGCACTCTATCTGTTGAGCCATCTAGCCCTGAAATGAGAGGGTAGGTTTAGATAATATCTAAGGTGCCTTCCAGAAAATGGTTGGGACCTTGCATTCTGAGACAGCTGTGGAGACAAGAAAATGGATGCTTACAGATGGAGTTCTCACTCCATGTGGGAATGGCCCACATCTCAGATAAGACTATGGAGATAATGATGATGATGATGGTGATGATGATGGTGATGACGATGATGATGATGAGGATGAGGATGAGGATGAAGATGATGAAGAAGAAGTTTTGGTCCAGATTTCTAATTCTATTACTCTCCAAGGCTATGATTTACAGAATAATTGCTGATCTTCATGGGGAAAGGCAATTTCCTCATCAGGAAGAATAATGATCATGATGATGATGATATTTATATAATGCTATAAAGTTGCAAAGATCATCATTTATACATATATATGTATATATAACCTCATTTGAGTCTTACAATGACCTTATGAAGTCAGTATTGCATTATCTCCATTTTATAGATGAGAAAACTACACCTCAGAGAGAGGTTGAGGGACTTGCCCATGGTCATACAGTCAACAAGTGTTGGGATATGATCTGCACCCAGGTCTTCATGGCTCCAATGCCAGCATTCTATACACTAAGATAGGGGAGACAGATGGCGCAGGGGATAGATCACTGGCCCTGGAGTCAGCAGGACCTGAGTTCAGATCCAGCCTCAGACACCTACTAGCTGTGTGACCATGGGCAAGTCATTTCACCCTGTTTGCCTCTGTTTCCTCGTCTGTAAAATCAGTTGGAGAAGGAAATGGCGAATCACTCCAGTACCTTAGCCAAGAAAACCCCAAATGGGGTCATGAGGAGTTGAACAGGACTGAAACGACTTAACAACAACAAATTCAATAAGATACCATGCATTCCATAGAAGGATAGATCCCCCCTCACATACACACATACCCAACCCCATTTCCCTTTGTATGAATGTGTTTACTGCTTCTCTGACCACTCAGGGCTAGTGAGTTAACTGCTTTCAGGATTAGTTTGGTGGCGAAGAAAGCCTTACCTTGGGAATTTTTGGCCCAAGCAATAGATAACCTCCAGCCATGCAGTCCTCTGTCCTTCAATGTTAATACCATACTATCAAAGTGGAAACACACATCCTTCCTTTCTGTTAACAATCGGTAAACTACAAAAGTGGAAAGTGGTGGTATTATAAATTGTGATCATGCCATCAGGCAGTTTTGCTAAACTATTTTCAGGGAATGTGCTAATGTGCTTTAATTAGGGGCCAAGAGGAGGTGTCTGAGTTTTTGTTTAGAATTGTCGGTTTTGCCTTAAACATCAGCCCAGTTAATATATTGCTTATTTTTGCTGAACTGCTTTTTCCCTTCCTTCTTAATCTTTATTAGTAGGAATGACTTACTAGGGAAAGGAGGAGAGAAAAAAAAAAAGCACAGGAAGGTAGGTGATATAAAAATGAAAAGTATTAATGAAGTAAAATAAAAATTTTAAAAGAAAATCAAAACGTATCCATTTTCTAAAAAATCAGTAAGAATTCATTTGAATAAATATTGATGAAATGAAAAGTAATATTATGCTATATGTGCTACTATGCTCAGGGCTAGGAGAGATACAAAATGTAGGCCAGACTCAGTCTGCCCTCAGAGAGCTCATAGGCAAGCAAGGAGGTAAGACACAAATTTGTGTCCCCTCCTTACTCCTTGCCTCCTTGGCTTCCTACAAGGCTCAGCTCAAATCTGCAGTAAGCCAAGGATCTCAAGGGAAATAATAATAAAAAAAAAAAAAGTAGGAATGAAAGGGGCCATGCAGTATCAGATTTCAATCTTTGATACAGAATAGTAATCATCAAAACTATTGAGTGCTGGTTAAAAATAGAAAAGATTTTTGTTTGCTTGTTTGTTTGTTTTGAGACTGGGTTTTCCTATCTCACCTAGGCTAGAAGTGCAATGGCCTCTCATGGATCTGAGCCCACTATTGGTGAGCATGAAAGCTTTAACTTAACTCTGTTTTTTCTGACCTGTGTTGTTTCAATCCTCATTAAGTATCCTGGTGGCTCTCCACTCCTGAGGGCTTACCCTATCATTGCTGGATTTAGTGTGGACACCAAAGCAGCTTTAACCCTAATGCAGCTTAGAACTCCCAAGTTCAGGTTTATCTTCCCCAGAAGCAGGTACTATATGCATTCTCATGCTTAGCAGAAATCAACAGAACATATTATGTTAAAAAAAAATACTCAGGAGCACTCTGAAATAACATAGTGTTTGATAAACCCAAGGATGCCAATTATTGAAGTATGGACTCTGCATTCAACAAAAAACTGCCAGGAAAATTAGAAAGCAGTCTGGCAGAAATTAGGTTTAGACCAACATCTCATACCATATACCACATTAAACTCTAAATGGATTATATGTATGAAGTATAAAAGGCCATATCATTCAACAAATTAGAGAAGAAGAGATACCTCTCTCAACTATAGTGGGGCAAGAGGATTCATAACTCCACAAGGGATAACATTTATCAAAATATAATGTATAATTTTGAATACGTAAATTTGAAAAGCTTATATACAAGCAAAATCAGTGCAGCTTAGGAATTACAATGGAAACAGTTAAATGGAAAAAAGACACTTGCAGTAAATGATAAAAGTCTGAAGGAAAAAACAAGAAAAATAAAGAAAGTCTCAAAAAGTATGCTTCTATCTACTTTCAGACTCCACCAAAGTGGAGAGCACTTTTCATCATAAGTCTTTGGAATTGTCTTAGATCATTGCATTGCTAAGAATAGCTTAAGTCATTCATAGTTGATCATTGTACAACATTGCTGTTAGTGGATACAATGTTCTCCTGGTTCTGCTCCCTTCACTTTGCATCAGTTCATAAGTTTTCCCAGGTTTTTCTGAAACCATCTTGCTCATCATTTCTTATAGCACAATAGCATTCCATTTTGTGAAGTTTTGTAAAATAAGCATGTGTAAGAATATTCCAGGCATCAAGAAGAACAAGAGCGAAAGCATAGGGGTGAGGGAACTGAAGATATGGTCCCAGGACAGAACAAGTTTGATGGAGCATGAAGAAGAGTGATATGAGAAAAAGAAAAGTCTAGGTTGGCACCGGACTGTGGAGGTCCTTGGATGCCATGTAAAGGAGTCTAACCTTGGTTCAGGAGGAGACAGGAAGCCGGAAGGACAAGAAGCTTCCTTGTGTTGGGAGCATTACAGACATCCTGCCTAACATTCTTAGTTAGTTCTAGAAGACAGCATTAAGTGAAAGCACATTACCCAGGGCAGTTGCATACATAGGTTTGATGTTACCACTGGGCAAGTGGTCAGACTCTACGTTTGGGTTGGGTTTTTATTGAGAAATGAAGCTAGTCAGCACAATTAAAACAAGAACAGCTAAAATTTATAGATAGCTCTAAGAACTCTCTACATATATTATCTTATCTGGCCTCACTGTAATCCTAAGAGGTAAGTGCTGTTATATTCATCCCCATTTTATAGATGAGAAAACTGAGGCATGGGAAGGGTAAGAGACTTGTCCATAGTTACATAGTAAGTAGACAAGTCAGGATTTGAACCCAAATATTCCTGACTCCAAGCTCACTACCCTAACCACTCTACCATATCGCCTCCATAGGAGGGGTAAGTCTCCTTGCCCCCCATAGGAGGGGTAGATCTTCTTGCCCATGCTCCTGGACCTGAGCAAAAAACATTAAAAAAAAAAAGGTGTGCAACTACAGAAATTTAAAAAAAAAACATCATGCAAAAGTGATGCAATCATTCCCATCAAACAGCTTTACTTAATTGAAACCTGGGAAAGATTGCTCAATCCATTCACTTAACTTTCTGCTCTGAGATACTGGTCTGTCTACAGTGCTGATGACACTAGCATCCCCAGCCTAGGAAATTCCCTTGAGGGTTTTTCATTATCCAGACTTCGCCTTTTCTGGCTGTGGGGTCATCTCCTTCAAGGGAAGGTTGGCTACTCTCTCACATATACCAATGTCAAGAAATAGTGGCTGGTCTCTACTCTGGGTTCCTCCTCTAAGTTAACTTGTTCAAATCTTGATCAGATTCCAGCTCTTTGCTGGTCTCTTTCCCTGGTCCTCTGCCCCATCTGTGCAGATGTTCCAACCAGGATGTTCTCCTACCCAAATCTATGTCCTTGAAATAGCTTCAGTGACTGGGTCCCAATTAACTAATACCCCTGGGCTGTTAGTGGACAGGAAATAATCTTGGATCTAGAATCACAGAACCTGGGTTTGACTCACTCCTCCATCTACTCCGCCTTAAACAAGTCACCTGAAATCTCTGGGTTTCTGTTTCCACATTTGTAAATTACGAGAAGTGCAAAGAGGTTTAAAAAAGAAAGAAAAATCCCAGATGTACCCCTCCCCCCCAAAAAAATCATAGCCCCACTTTTATAGTAGCAAAAAACTGAAAAATCAAAGTCCATTGATTGGTGAATAGCTGAACAAATAGTGACATATGAATGTGATAGAATGCAATTGTGCCATAAAAAACAATGAATATGAAGAATGTCAGAGAAACATGGGAAGACTTGTATGAATTGATGCAGAGTGAAGTGAGCAGAATCTGAAAACAACGTGCAAATTACCATAACAATGTAAACAATGCCAAACGGTAGTGCCAAGCCCAAAGGAAGAGTCCAGGCCTTGAACCTCCCTCTTATCTTTGGAGAGGTGCGAGATTACAGAACATCTTGTTTGGTGTCCAATGGGATCACTGTGACAGCTGTTTCTGTTTAATCATTTCTCTTTGTTACAAAAGAAAACTCACAAGATGAAAGGGGAGGTATATTCAGGAATGATTGAGATGCAAAAACAAAAGGCATCAATAAAACATTTAATAAAATAAGGGGATTGGTCTGAAAGCTCCCTAAGATCTCTTCTAGCAATAAATCCTATGGAATAGGCTCATGAATATGACTTCACAGTTCCACTATGGAAATTTCACACGTGGTTCCCAGCATCAGTCTTTATCCTAGTCTTGCTTTTTACTTCCCTGTCAGAGATGAAATTCTTCAGGCTGTGATGACCAGGGGCCTCAGAATGGGGCAGAAACCCCCTGACCATGGTGGTTTTGGCCAGACACCCCAACTCCAGCCATAAGAGAAGGGGAGGCAATGATGAAGCATAAGCTGACAGCATTCTCCACCTTTCTCTTCCTCCCTGCACTTCCCCAGGAGACTCTCCCCAGAGCACCAGGTATTCCCACAATACATCCTGATCTCCAGGCAACGTTGACGTTAGCTGCCCACTAACAGTTCATAAGGATTTTCGCATGTTCTAGCAGATTGGGTTTTTTTTATTTTATTATTATTATCATTATTATTTTTTGTAGAGAACCATGCCAGAGACATTACAACTCCTTGGAGGTGCCTCCACAGGGACCAGGCTGACCAATTTTGTTTAGATATTTCCTCATTACCTCACTGAGTGAAGAGTGGACTTATCATTGTTCCGTTGGGAGGGGGTGCTCCCAGGCTAGAAGCCAGGATATTCTCTGGGTGCCACATTTAAGAGAACACTGATCAGCTGGTATCCATCGGGAGGGAGGCCACCAGGAAAGTGAAAGGGCTCAAATCCATGACATACAAGGATCAGTTGTAGGGAGAACAGAAAATATGACAGCTACCTTCAGATCTATCAAAAGAAAGACCTACTTGGCTTGGTCCAGAAGCAGAACACAGAACAATCAGGAAGGAGTCACACAAAGGCAGATTTTGATTCAATAAGAGGAAACCTTCCTTGAAATCAGAGCTGTCCATAAGTAAAATGAGCTACACAGAAGACAAAATAATATTACTGAATTTAACTGAATGAGCCTCCTCAGGAGGAAAATAAGCTCCCTGATCCTGAAGTTTGTTTCTGAAGAGGGATGACCACTTGGGGACTTTGTAGAGGGGTTTCCTGTGGAAGGAGTAAAATGACACAGCCATTGCAGCCTTTCCAACCTTGAGAGGACCTGCCAGAGACTGTACTCCAGTGGTACAACCTTCAAGAACCCAGCATTACCTCCATACTGTGACGAGGCAACAGAGTAGGCTGTCAGTGGGGTGAAGTCCACTAGTATGATTTTTCATGTCAACCCATTTTGAAAAAGGTCTATGGTGATTCAACTGCAAATATGACATTACCTACAGTTGGGAGAAACAATGACTCCTAAAAAAAAATGTGTAAAGCAGCAAAATAGCCCTAGATTGGGAGTTAGTGGACTTGGGTTTTTGTTCTTGTCCTGCCACTAACTTGCTGAATGACCTTGGGCAAGTCATTTTCCATCTTTAGGTCATAGTTTCCTCCTCCATAAAACGAAGGAGGTGGAGCATATGACCTCTCAGGTCCCTTCTGGCTCTGACATTCTATGTTCTATGTATAAGGATATGGGTCCAGTGATTACCATTAACCCCCTTAACCCCACTAAGGCAATTGCCTTTGTTAGTTTGTTAATTGACTCAATCATGACAAGCCTTGAACAGAAGACCATACACCTCCTTGAATCAATGAAAAACATTTCAATTAGTTATGACAGTAAGCCTCAATTGGGTGGAGTTGGTCATTCTCCAAGAAATTTGTATAAAACAAGGAGCTATCCCAGCACCAGAAAACATTTTTGAGGTTCTGGCAGTGAAGAAAAGGAAGCTGGAACTTCCTCAAGAGCTGAGATGGAAAGAATCAAAAATATAAGGGCAACAACAGAAAGAGAAAGTAGGACTGAGCAGAGAATGGAAAAATCAAATCCAAGGACATTGGCCTTGTACAGGCATCTCAGAGCAGAAGATTCAAGCTGATGCCATCATTTGTACCCACCTCCTCCAGAACTCCAGGAAGTTCCAAGAAAAGCTCTACTTTTGCTTCAATTTCCCCTCCAGGTGACTGTCTATTAACAGACACTCCAACACACATATTTTGCTCACTTCTTTGCCCAAACATTCAGTAATCTGAATTTTTCCTAAACCACAAAGAGGGCAAGGATTCATAAAAGATAAACAGTGAGACAGTGAGCTAAACTTCCGTAGAAATGTTAGGAATTTTCCTAACTGGGGTACTGTGATGATATTTCAAATATTTCATTTAATATAATAAGTTCCCCGAAGCAAAAGAGAAGGGACCCTGAGGGGCAATTATATTGCCTGGAGCCTTAAAATGAGCTAATTATTGTAACAAGTTGTTACATATGTTATAAGGCCTCTTCCAGGTATGACATTATACTTCTAAACCAAGAAAGCCCATTAGAAAAGATCTAGGAACCAGGTGTAGCTCCTGCGAGGGCTGAGGCTGGTTGATCATTTGAGTTTGAGGGTTCTGAACTGCAGAGGTCTAAGCTTCTATATTGAGTTTCCACTCTAAGTTTGGAACTGATATGGTAAGCCCCTCAGGAGCAGTGAACCACAGGGCTGAACCAGCCCACAAGTGGCTCCTGCACTTCCAGCTTAAGTGAGATGGAGAGATTGGAAAGGGGAAGGGACTCAGAGATATCCCAACTTTGAAACCTGGTTTTAATAAAAAGCCAGAAAGGCAAAGAAAAGCAGCAGAGCCAGTATCCACTTGGACAAGAAGCTGTCTTCCCTGCTTCTCTACAGTCAAGTCTACCTAACAAGAATCTCCATCTATATATGGCAGGAGACTCAAACAGACAGCACCCTCAAGTTCACCAATTTGGTGACATCTTTGGTCTTGCCTTTCCAGGAGGCTTCCTTTGAGGTTTTAAGGAGAGAAAAGCTAGAAGAGAGAAGTTTATTCTCCATTTTGTTCCCAAAACATGGAAGGAGATACAAGGGTAAAACTGAGCATCTTCTGGGCACCTGCTGCTCGTCTGCCCAACTTCTTCGACAGCTATGAGAGTAAGAAGCTAAAAGGTAAACACATCTCCCCTATCAAGAGCTGATGGGGCAGGTTGGTGAGACTGCTGAGCAACTAGAGGGAGCTGGTCACCCCCTCCCCATCCCTTGCCTGTTAGAGGGGTAATAGCTCAAAGCTCCTTCCTCTGTTAAGCCAGTGGAGGGACCGTTTCTTCCTGGTCCCTCCTCACTATGGGAGAGGGTAGAGCTTAGGGGAAGAAACCAATTCTATTCCTCACCACGGGCAACGATTTCCTTACAAATGGCTTGTTCCATTGTTATTACATATGATTGTGTTACCTCTCCTTGATGTAAAAGAAGAAAACCAAGCAACTACCAAATTCTTGACTAGGATGATGAGGGCAGCAGATAGAGATTCAGGAAGGCTTTGATGCTTAGAGAACATGGAAGACACATCTCTACTTCAGCACAGAAAGTCAGAAATGGAGCAGTGTCCATAGGACACTGGTGCCAAATGGAAGTTCCAAAAGCCAGGGAAGTATACTGATGTCATACCACCAGATCAACACACGTTCCCATAAACAGGAGAGCATAATATAGAGAGCTATGTCCCTAGGTTTGACTGAGATAAACTTTCCAGGCAAAAGCAAGCCAAGACAGGGCTTGGCCCCTGGAAGGGAAAGGGAAAGGAATGATAGGGTATCCATCTCTTAAACTTGCTACTATGGAAACAAAACCCTACTCTCAAGAACCACCTACCAAAACCAGTTACATGCCCCACACACACACACAGAGGCCAATTTCTACCTACAGGCTACATCATATACACAATGAGGTTATATCCATTTTGGCAGAAATCACTCCATACTGGACTCAGGAAGTCTTCATTTGGACATTTCCGTGTATTGGATTTTAACCAACCCACATCTCAGCACCCTGCAAATGTAGCCTCCCTAAGCAACCTTATGATGAAGGTTCTGACAACATTTTTTAAACCTTCAGACTTGGAAAGGAACATGGTAAGTCCTTCCCCCAGGCTCTAGGCAGGAACTCACTAGCACTGTCATATAGACTTGAGGAAGAGACATGATCCCCACTCATCAAAAATCCCGTCTGAGGAAGGAGACACATTCTGGTATTCTGGGATCTCCCAGTCTGAGAAAAGAGATTCCCTGCCTTCAGACAACACTTAGTCAGAGAAGAAACATCACACACACACCACACACATACACACACACACCACACACACACACACACACACACACACACACACACACTGTGTAACAAAGTAATAAATCAGCTTGTGTAACAAAAGGGACTCACTAAGCAGTGGTAGATCAGAATTGCTGGTGAGGCCTCCAAGCAGCGTTGGCCTCCTCCAGGAGTGAGCTGGCTGCCTAGGTCTCACTGATTTGAACATTTCCTTTTCATCTCTGGGAAAACCATTAGACTTATCAATAAGGCTAATAGCCAGCACTTAGAAAGTGTCTTAAAGTTTACAAAGCACCTTACACATGTGTCTCATTTGATCATCACCACAACCCTGGACTGTTATTATCCTCATTTTACAGATGAGGAAACAAGCTAAGAGAGGGTGACTTGCCCAGGGTCATATCATTGGTAAGTGTTTAAAGTTGGATTTGAATTCAGTTTCTCCTTGTCCACTGTACCATCAGATAACCCACTTTCCCTCCCAGACCTCTGGTATGGGGAAGGGGCAGGGCAGGCTCTAACAAGGGGTGGGGAACCTGCGGCCTTGATTGGATTCAGTCAAAGCGCCATACGTGAGGACCTATAGGGCCACATGTGGGGCAGGTTCCTCACCCCTGCCTAAACATTTTCAAATCAGGCTAAGGAGTATATCAAAATACTCAGGAAAGGGAAAAGAATCAGGACAGGAGGAGAAACATCAGCCAGATGCAAAAAGGGCACCAGAATGAACATTCATGTCAGCTGGGCTCTCTGTGCCTTCCTCCATAACAGGGAGCAGACTAGGAATTCATGAGAGCCCATTAAAATTCAACATTGTTATCCTTCCTCTCCCCCTACTCTGTCCTTTTGCCTTAAACAACAGGGAAGAGCAGAGTCCAAACCTTGGCCAGCTGGTGTAGGGTGTTTCACACTGTGTACAGTCAGTCACCCGGCCCCTTTGAAAGAGCTCAGCTCCTTGGAACAATTTTTCAAAGGCTGACAGCGCTGAACTCCACAAACAGGAGGGAGGAGAACATGAACAGAGAAACAACATGAAGTCATGGGGCTTGAAAGACATTGCAGATCTCCAATATGTGAACTAGCCTGGGAGTCTAAGGATTCCCCAGCCCAAGCACTAAAATGGACCTCAAAGGAGACTTTAGGGTTATGACAAATCAATGGATCGTCAATCTGGGGACTCCCTGTGATGGTGGAGATGGCTACCCATACATGCCTGCCTGTCCTGTGCTGCTTTTGTCCACGTACCTCAAAAAGTACTGGAGAATGGCAGCACTCATTCCATCACAGCTAGGGAAATTCTCCCCTCACCTACACTGACCACCAAAATAAATGAGAGAATCATAGACTCTCAGAGGTCGAAGGGCCCGCCAAGGGCACCTAGTCCAACCTGCGCCAGAACATGAATCCCTGACACTAGACCTCTGACTGGTATACTTGAAGACCTCCAGGGACAGGGAGCTCACTCTCCTAAATCAGTTTGTCTTTATTTCAAGCTAAAATTTACCTCTAGCCTATAATTGAAGATCACTAGGGACAGGGAACTCACTGCCTTTTAAGATTGTTTGTCTTTATTTCAAGCTAAAATTTACCTCCCTGTAATTTCTGCCATGTGATCCTAGTTCTGCCTTCTAGAACAAAAGAATAAGTCTAATCCCTCTTCTGCATGACAATCCTTCAAATAACTGAAGACAGTGATTATGTCCCCTCTAAATTTTCTCTTGTCCAGCTTAAACATGCCAGCTCCCTTCAATCCCCATCCTGTATGTTTTTTCAGTCCTTTCACCATCCAGGGTATCCTCTTCAGAATGGGGCACCAGTTAAAGGTGCTTCCCGAAATGAGGCTCCCAGAACACAACAGAACAGAACACTGAAAAGTGCAAGGGGGCAGCAGGAGTACAGCTATCACCTTCTAGTTCTAAACATCATGCTTCTATTAATAAAACCTAAGATCTCATTAGCTTCTTTGGCTGCTGTGACATATTTTCTTGCAGTCCAATAAAACACTGTATACACAAACTATTGTCTAGCCACATCTCTCTCATTCCGTACCTGTGCAATTGATTTTTTGAACCCAAGGGGGCTTTTACATTTATCCCTATAAAATGTTATCTTCTTGGGTTAGCAGATAAACGGCCCTACATGTTGCATAGGTATCCATGAAGTAGTAAAATACCCATAAGAAAGAATCAAGCACAGGAGTAGAATATTTATGAAAAATAACTGGTAGGACATCGACAAGGATTAGATAGATTGAGAAGGTATGGATGGGACGTTGGCTTAGATGACCTCTCAGGTGTCTTCTAGCTCCAAGTCCATAATCCTATGATTCTTCTCCAATCTCATGTCATCTACAAATCTGGTAAATCTCACATATATGCCATCATCATGTCATTGAAAAAATGTTCAGAGGCAGCTAGGTGACACAGTGGATAGAGTACCAGCCCTGGAGTCAGGAGGATCTGAATTCAAATCTGGTCTCAGACATTTGATACTTACTAGCTGTGTGACCCTGGGCAAGTCACTTAACCCCAATGCCTAGCAAAAAAAAAAAAATGTTCAGTAGCACAGGGTCATGATTCTCTAAGGTCCTTTCCACTTTGAAATCCAATTGCTCAAAGAGGTAGATGAGAAACATTTCCAACAGGTAAGTGAGGGCCTATTGTTAAATTGTTAGTGTTAATATTTGTACCTTGGAAATCTGCAAATACTACAGATTAGGGCCTGACTTACTGCTTTGTTGATTTCTAGACTTAAGAAAGTGATAGAGAAAATGTTAATAATGCAGATTGAACTTTAAAACGTCTCCTGCAAATATACATATATATACCTACACACATACATATATATGCATACACACATACATATATACATACACATACACACACACACACACACATATATATTTGGATGCCAGTTGTTAAACATTCCCCAGCACATTCCTGCCTACTATTTTGGAAAGCAGAGAGCCCTGGGGTGCTCCATTAGGAGAACTCCCTCCCGATTGATGATGATTCTCTGATCCTATGAATACACTTATCTGAGTGAGACTAATGAAACCAAAGGGCAGCTGGGTGGCACCACAGTGCATAAAGTGATGGGTCTGGAGTCTGGAAGACTCGTCTTCCTGAGTTCAAATCTGGCCTCAGACACTTACTAGCTGTGTGACCCTGGGCAAGTCACTTAACCCTATTGGCCTCAGTTTCCTCATCTGTAAAATGATCTGGAGAAGGAAATAGAAAACTGCTCTGGCATCTTTGCTAAGAAAACCCCAAATGAGGTCACAAAGAATTGGACATGACTGAAAACAACTGAACAGCAATGAAACCAAGGCGATGGAGACATGCGAAACTAAATCGCATAAGATAATGACCATTTCTAAAGACTCGGCCAACTCCACTTAGTGTCAAGCTCCCAGTATCACAACCAGCCTTTGGGAAGTTCTTCCTTTAACCAACCTAAATGTCTCCTATTGCAAATGAATCTTTCTTTCTGCTCTGGTTTCAGTAAGGATGGTTCAATGGTCAGACTATCTGTTCTCAATCTTCTTTTGTTCAATCTTACTTTTTGTGGGGTTTTCTTGGCAAAGATACTAGAGTGGTTTGCTCATTTTACAGATGACGACACTCAGGCGAGCAGGGTTATGTGACTTGCCCAGGGTCACACAGCTAATAAGTGTATGTGGCAGGATTTGAACTCAGGTCTTCCTGACTCCAACTCTAGCACTGTCTCTGCTCTCTACCTAGCTGCTACTGGGAGAATGAATTTGTGCCCTCTATTAAGTGGATGAAGTGTGAGTCCCATAGCTTCTGTGCACACCACTAGGATGTAATGGAAAGAACACTGACTTTGCAAACACAGATTCGGGATTTGAATCCTAGGTCTTCTACTTATTACCTATGCGGCTCTAAATCCTATGACCCTATGGGCCATTGGCCACCCACCTGGCCTTTGGCAAGGGCTCGGAAACCCAAGCATCATGAACAAAGGCAACAATCCATCAGAAGGATGGCCTGGGGTCAGAGGTTAACGTAGCCTAGCAGTATAACAACAGGGGCTGGCCAGGAGGCCACATGTCCTATAGTGTTTGTGGTAACAACCAAAGGGGGAGGAGAAGTCTGAGTTGTCACTAAAATTCACAAGCCTATTATACCCAGGAGAGAGGAAGAGTGATTTAAGGGATAGATAGCCACCTCTGGGTCCAGAAGACCTCCCGTCAAGCCCTTCCTCCGACATGTGTTAGCTGTGTGACCTAGGAGAGGTCACTTAAGCTCTCCATACCCACAGGCTACTTTCTGTGACTGTAAGTTACAGAGAAGGTGCAGATCCCCATATAGAGGGACTTTCTTCCAAGGGCTTTCCTTACACCAATGAAAGTATAGGTCCAGCCCAAAAAATAAAACCACACTCAAAAACCAAGACCCCAAAGTAATTATGTTCTTCCTCTGCTCTCTCTCTCTCTCTCTCTCTCTCTCTCTCTCTCTCTCTCTCTTCCAGAAATGCAACAGCCATTGAAATGCAACAGACACCCATGGGACTGATTCCAATGCTGAGCTGTATGGAAAGAGTTAACCTCCTCCCTTTTAACCCGGTCCAATTTGCCCCTCCTTAGGCATCCTGATGGCCCCTCCATTTCCCAAGGCTCCCCATGCTGGTGCCAGACAGTGTGGACACCCAATCCTCCTTAGCTCCTTTTGCAGCTGACAATTCCTAAATTCAAGTGATCCACCAGCCTCATCCTCCTGGTAACAGGGACTATAGACATTTGCCACCATGCCCAGTCTCAGTGTACTTTCTACCAAAGAAAACCAGTTCATACACCAAAGATTAAGTTCAATTAAAGGGCTCAGGTCCTAAAGAATACTTTTCAGTTTTCTCTACTTCTTCAGAGATAAAAACCACCCTGCAGCCACTCAAAACTCTATGAGAGAGGAGATTTTGAGTTGAAAGGGACCTATCTGAGAGATCATTAGCTCTTAGGTTCGTCAGTTTATTGTCCTCAGCCCTGTACCACTAGATCAAATTGTAAATACTGACTATACCTGGAAAATAATATCTGACTCCATTTCTTTCCTCTCTAGAAGAAGAAATCTCCACTACCATCAGTCCAGCTGTATTAGAAAACCCTGCACTGATATAAGACCTAATACTTTACAAAATCTTCATCTTATCTGAGCCTCACAAAAAGTCCTCTGGGAAAAGCAAGACAGAAATAGTTAAGATCATAGAATTAAATCTAGAAGGTTCCTCAAAGCTCATCTAGCACAGGTCCCTCTTTTCACAGAGACTGAGAAAGATTAATAATTTGCTCAAAGCCATATGGATATTAAGTGGCAAAGCAAGGATTTGAACCCAGGTATTTTTTTGAAAGGCTTTAAATATTTTATTTTTTTCCAATTACATGTAAAACAATTTTTAACATTTTTTAAAAAATTTTTGAGTTCCAAATTCTTTCCCTGCCTCCCTACCCTCCTCCTTCCTTGAGATGGAAAGCAATTTGATATAGATTATACTTGTGCAGTCATGTAAAATATATTTCCATATTAGTCATGTTGTGAAAGAAAACACAGATCAAAAAAAACATGAAAAAATAAAGAAAGTTAAAAAATAGTATGTTTCAGTCTGCATTCAGACTCCATCAACTCTTTTTTGGGGGGAATAGCATTTTTTCATGATAAGTCCTTCAGAATAGTCTTGGATTTTTGTATTGCTGAGAATAGCTAAGTCATTCACAGTCGATCATAGCACAATATTGCAGTTATTAGGTACAATGTTCTCCTTTTCTGCTCTTTTCACTTTGCATCAGTTCATGCAAGTCTTTGCAGGTTTATCTAAACCCATGCCCCTCATCATTTCTTACAGCACAATAGTGTTCCATCACAATCACATAACACAACTTGTTCAACCATTTCCCAATTGATGGTCATCCTCTAAATTTCTATTCTTTGCCACCACAAAAGAGCTGCTATAGATATTTTGGCACATATATGTCCTTTTCTTTTTTTAAAAAAAAATCTCTTTGGAATAGAGACCTTTTCTGTCATATTAGCCAAGCTGATAGGTGTGAGGTGGTACCTCAGAATTGTTTTCACTTGTATTTCTCTAAGCAACAGTGATTTAGAGCATTTTTATATGGTTATAGATAGCTTTGATTTCTTCTTCTGAAAATTTCCTGTTCATATCCTTTGATTGTTTATTAACTGGGAAATGATTCATATTCTTATAAATTTGACTCAGTTCTCTATATATTTGAGAAACAAGGTCTTTATCAGAGAAACTTTCTGTAAATTTTTCCCCATTTTCTGCTTTCCCTCTAATCGTGGCTGCATTGGTTTTGTTTGTGCAACAACTTTTTAATTTAACGTAATCAAAGTTATCCATTTTATATCCAGTAATGCTATCTCTTGTTTGGTCAAAAATTCTTCCCTTATCCATTTGACCATTTTTGTTATTCATTTGTTTCAGTCATGTCTGACTTTTCCTGACCACATTTCAGGGTTTTCTTGGCAAAGATATTGAAGTGGTTTGCCATTTTCTTCTCCAGCTCAGTTTATAGATGAGGAAACTGAGGTAAACTGGGTTAAATAACTTGCCCAGGATCACACAACTAGTAAGTGTCTGAAGCCAAATTTGAACTCAGGAAGTAGACTAAGTTTTGCTTTTTTGCTTATTACTTGTATGACCTTAGGCAAGTCACTACCCTTTCTCTGAACTTCATCTTCCTCCTGGTTACAATGAAGGTCTTACACTAGGCAGACTCAAAGGTCCCTTCATGCTCAAAAATCTATGATAACTATGGTCCTCCTGATTTTCCCTGTCTTGCATTTCCTTGCCTTTCCCTTGAGAAGAGGGAAGGTTATTAGCTCAATGATTAACCTAGAGTAATGGACAGTCCCTTATCAGTTGGCCAGGCCAATAGGAAACAGCCTGATTGCCTAAGGCTGAGCCTGGGTTTGTAGAATGAACAGACCAGTTCAAAATGGATGTTCCATAGGAATCTCAAACTCAACATGTCCAAAACAGAACTCACAGTATCTTTCTCCCAATACTCAACTCTCTTCCAAACTTTCCTCTTACTGTCACTCAGTCCTTCCCAGGCTCCCAGGCCCACAATTTCTGTGTCATCCTTGATTCCTCACTTATAGTCATCCCACATATCCAATCTGTCGTCAAGTCTTGCCATTTTCACCTTCACAATATCACTTGGATTAACTCCCTTCTATCCACTCACTGCCAGTACTCTTGTACAGACCTTTATCACCCCTTCCCTAGACTAGTGCAATAGCCTTCTAATCGGCCTCTATTACTGAAGTCTCTCTCAGCTCCATCCATCTGCCACTTAGCTGCCAAAGTGATTTTCCAAAAGTATAGGTCTGACCATATCAACCCCTCCTGAACATATTGAGTTTGAAATGGGACAACCAGGTACAGAGGTCCACCAGGTAGTTAGATATGAAGAACCGGAGCACAAAAAAGAGATGAAGGCTAGGAACATAGATTTGAGAGTCCTCTGCACCTTGAATCCATGGGAGCTAAAAAGATGATGAAGAGAGAATGTAAAGAGGGAAGAAGAAAAGCCCAGAACAGAAGTCTAGGGTACACCCTTGGGAGAAGACATGAATGATGATCCACCAAAGACTACTTAGAAGGAACTGTCACATAGGTAGGAGCAGAATGAGATAAGAACAGTGCCATGAAAATCCAGTAAGGAGAGAGTATCTAGAAGGAAGGCATGGCTAGAAGTGTCAAGTGCTACAGAAAGGCCAAAAAAAGATGAGTGCTAAGAGAAGGCCACTGGATTTAGTAACAAGGAGATCATTAATGATCTTGTAGGAAGTTGTTTCAGTCAAGTATGTAGGACGGAAGCCAGACAGCAAGAAATGGGGAAGTGAGTAGGAGGTGAGAAAGTGGAGGTAAGTAGTATAGACAGCTTTTTTCCTAGGGGGTTGGCTCAGAAAGAGAAAGGAGATATAAGATGATAGTTTGATGAAGTGGTACGGCCAACTGCAGATGTTTTCAGGATTAAAAAAATTTGATATGCACAACTTGATAAATATTAAATGAATATTTCCACATACAAGGGAAAAAAGAAAGCAAGGGTTGTGTATGAAATAATGAACAACCCTATTATGTACACCTTAGGTTTTTATAAATGTATAATAAATTCAACACTTTAGTTCTGAAGCTATCCTGTTTGTTTGTGCCTCCCTCCAAATTTTACTCTGTTCTTCAGAGCATTTTCAAACATTTCCTCAAAGCTCTTTCTTTTTTTTCTTAGCATCAGCATCACTAGCTTTCCCTTCTTCCATTTCCCCAATTATCCTCCACCTCTCCACCCCCAAAAAATCCTCCTTTGTAACAAATAAACATAGCCCAAAATAATAAATCCATACATTGGTTATGTCTCATTCTACACCTTCTGACTTCTCTATCAAGAAGTGGGAAACTTGCTTCATCATCAGTTTTCTAGAACTGTGGTTGGTCATTATTATATTGATCAAAGTTCTTAATTCTCTCAGAGTTATCTATCTTTATAATGTTGGAGTCCTGTAGAGATTGTTTTCCTGGTTCGACTTCAAGTGAAGGTTTTTTAAGGACAGGGAAAATCTGGGCATGTTTGTAGACAGCAGAAGGAGCCAGTGGATAAAGAGGTTGAAAATTAAGGAGAAGGGGCAGCTAGGTGGTGCAGTGGATAGAGCACCGGCCCTGGAGTCAGGAGGACCTGAGTTCAAATCCGGCCTCAGACACTCAACACTTACTAGCTGTGTGACCCTGGGCAAGTCACTTAACCCCATTGCCTAGCCAAAAAAAAAGAAAAAGAAAAAAGAAAAGAAAATTAAGGAGAGACAGGGAATGATTGAAGGTAAAAGCTTCCAGAGGAGGAAGGAATGGAACCAAAGGTACAAGTAGAAGGGTAGATCACCTTCTGATGAGAGTGTCACCTTCTTGAGGCTGAGTCAGAGGAGGAGATAATAGGGAAATGTGTGGAGGTGACTTGGAATGTGGGATTATGGAGGAGACAGAGAACTAGATGGATGACTGCCATTTTTTCAGTGATGTATGAGGCCAAATCATCTGCTAAGAGGGACATAGGTGGCTTGAGGAGAAAAGAGAAGGCATGAGACTGGTCAGATAGGGCTGCCATGAGTGGGTATGAGGAATTATGGAATGGTGGGAGCTAGGGAAGGAAACCTCTGTGTAGGCAGCTTATGAGAGGAGATATAGGCCCATAGCTTGTCCTAAAAGTCCACAAATCGAGACACCAGCACCAGGCCCCACTAGGTACATAGGTACATAGGGTTAGGTGCTCACTGTGTGTTTGGTGATTGGTTCATTATAGCAACTCTCTGACTGTTGAGTCAGTGAGTGACAGAACCTGAAGGTCCCCTGAGCCCAGCCCCAGCAGTCTCACCACTACCGCCCAGGGGAAATACCACTAAAGATAACATTTATTCATACCTCTCCCGAGCCACCTCCCGAATCCAGATGCCCCAACCCTTGTCTCAAACAGCTCCCCTGTGCCTGCTACTCAAGCCCCCACCTCACCAGAAACCCAGAGCCACAGCTATATCCACCAGCTTGATAGAGGCGACTGGCTCTGAGCTCACACACCACTACAAACAAGCACCAGCAGTGGACTAGAGGCCAGCAGAGAGACTGAGGCCTGTGAGGGAGCAGGCCCAGCAAAGTCTGCCTGGGGAATACAACCTCCTTTTTTTTTTTTTTATCCAGGTGTTGACAGGCCTCCCCTGCTAATTAATCTACCTCAGTCTGGGAAGTGCCTATGAGGGTGTGAGAAGATTAAATACAAGCCAAAGAGGGAAAAGCAAACTCAAAGCGGGAAACGGTCCAAAAGTCATTGAACACTGACTTGGAATGCACCTCTCTGTTCACATTTGAATACAGGTGTGTCTGCTGCTCCAGGAATCCACTTGAGAGAAAATAATAAAGGAAGAACTGACTAAGCATCCAGAGGCAATGCTGTGAGGCCTCCCCAGTCTGTCCTGATGCATGGCTAGCTCCTCTCTGCTCCCTAGTCTAGGCTGGAGAGCACTGTGCCTGAGGACCAGGCAGAGCACCAACCTAAGCAGAGCCACCTTCTCTCATACATTTCTCTGGTGCAGAGGACATGGGGAACCATCATATAGTTTTTCTGGAGGTCTGCAGGCTGCAAGGTAAAAATCATAACAATATCTCACTTTGAGGGAGGGATGCCAGGGATTATTAGTCCTGTTTTACGTTGGAGGAAACTGAGGCCCATTAAAGGGAAGGCTCCTGCTCAAGATTACACAGCTAATAAGTAACTAGGTCTAAATTTGAACCCAGGTCCTCTAATTCTCAGTCCCACGCTCTTTCCACTACACCACAACAGAATTATGGGCACATACTTCAACTTCAGGCATCCGTGATTGGGTTAGTATGGGTTATTCCTTTATCAACGTAGATCATTAGCACTTAACGACTTAGTAGATGATCCTTGAAATTTGCTACTATAGCTAAAAAGTTAATCACCCTAAGCAGCCTGCCAAAGGGATTCTCCCACTTAGCTGGGCTGGCCTTCAGAAGAAAGCTACACCTACCATAGACCCATATTCAACACCTTTCCAGCTCCACTGGCTTAGCCTAAAGGAAGCCAGGACCACCTCCATACCAGTCAACATTCAGTAGGCCTTTATTAAGCATCTACTAGATACCAGGCTTCTTCTAGGCATTAGGAATGCAATGACAAAAAAAAAAGTTCCTGCCCTCAAGAAGCTTACATTCTTCTGATGAAATACTGGGATGATGATAATAATAATAGTTGAGGCAGACAGAGAGAGGTTAAATGATTTGCCCAGAGAAACATAGCTAGTAAGTACCTGAGGCAGGATTTGAATTCAAGTCCTCCTAACTCTGAATTGAGTATCCTATATACTATACCACCTAGCCCCATCTAGGCAGGCTGTCAGCAGAAGCTTAGAGATATTTTTAAATGAATACCAATAATAAAAGCCAGTGGGTTGTGGTAGAGAGATACTAGGTAGGACTCAGCTGAGTCAGGAGACCTGGTTTCTAAACCTAGCTCTGCTACAAAATGCCATGTAACCTGAGGCAACTCACTTCTCCTCCCTGGGCTGGTTTCCACATTCATCAAATGGGCATAATAATCTCTGCTCTGCTTCTCTAATGGGGCTGTAAATAGGGCCTGTGCAGTTCAGAGGCTACACAGGGATAGGGAAAGGGCATGGAGGACTTGGGAGTCAGGAGAGCTGGGTTCATTATCTTCATTCTGTCGCTTAATAGAAGTGTGACCTGGGGCAAATGATTTCACCTCTCTGTGCCTCAGCTTCCCCACCTGCAAAATTGGGACAATAATAACGATGCTCCCTAATCCCAGAAATCTTTGTGAGGAAAGTACTATGACAACCAAAGCTGGTGTTCTCGGTATAAAATGAAGTAATACACATAACAGCAGTAACAGAGCTGTTAAGTAGCAGCTCAACAGAGGTTAAAATTGCTATTTGAATATATGTGGCCTAATTATTTTCATTGACATTATAAAATTTTAGGATCATGGGATTTAGAGGCAAGAGGAACTTTAGTGACTGTGTAGTCTAACCCCTTTATATTACATAAGAGAAGATGGGGCCCTAAGGGGAAATGACCAATTATTATCCAGAGGCTGATTCTTCAGGGGTTGTGCCCTCCAACTTTGTGGAAACAAACCCCAGCCCAGACTCCCCAGGAAAGGGACAGAGCTCACACCCCAACTGGACTACGCCTGCTTCTCAGAAACGGTAGGGATGGCATCAGCTTGGTGGGGTCAGCTAGAAATCAGAACTAAAGGTGGAATGTAACTGAGATTGGAGGTTTATCTAGGAATATCAAAGCCCACAATCATCCCCATCCTCACTGAGCACAGATAACTGGGAATTATGGGCTCTACATAATGCAATGTTCTCTTCCAGAGTGGGAGGGGAGGCTGAGAAAAGGATAAAAAAAATCTGTCAACTAAAAAATGCACACGGGCTACTGACTTCTTGAAACTGAATGAAAAGTCTAGGTCAGTGCCAAAGAACTCTGGGATATGGAAGAAGATGGTGGCCACTGGCACTGAGAATGGAGACATAGCCTGATGCTTCTGAGCATCCGGTAATGGCATGGTTGTGGGAAACCCGAGTTAATAAAGAAAAGGACAAAATACCTCTGAGGCTCTTGGTTCATAGGATCACAGATCTGAAGCTCGAAGAGACCTTACAGGTCAGTGAATCCAACCCAACCAATCAGGAAACTAAGGCACTGAGATAAAAATAACTTGCCCAAAGTCACACAGAGAGCTAAAATTCAAGTTCAAGTCTTCTGACTCCTAATCCAGCACTCTTTCCACTGCATCAGGAAATATTCTTGCTGTATAAACCCTGGGCAAATAACTTAACCTCTATGGGTCTCAGTTTCCTCATCTATAAAAAGAAGGAATTAAACTCAGTGAGTCCCAAGGTCACTTTCAGCCATAATTCTATGATCTTATGATATTAAAATGTGCCTTCCAGTTGCATCTGACACTCTGTGATTCCAAGATTCTTGTTAGATGAATGTCTGGTAATTCTGTGGACCTCTATAAGCTAGAGAGTATTGAGAAATGGGCCACCAAATTCCAGAAGGTTTAATATAGGAAAAAAGATGAAGAATTGAAGAACACATAGCATTGACTTAACCAGCAATGAGGACCAGAGAAAGCTGGGACTGGGAGGCAGATTGAGGATCCTTCCAGAACCTTGATAAAAATGAAGCGAATCTACGTGAAAACTCTCAAGCAGGAGAATCCATTTCCTGCAGATACCTGGCCAGGTGCTTGAGAGCCTGATTGGATTGCAGGACACCCTTTCAAAGGCAGCAGCAGCTAATCTTCTCAAAGCAGCAAAAAGTAGAACAAATTCTCTTCTTTCACGCCAATGCTAAAAGGGCAGCCAGCGCTGGCCCGGAACAGAGGTATCACGTTTCTGCTGGGCTCCCAACGCTCTTGTCTAGTCTTCCTTGAGGAGCGTGAAATCTCCCAACAATAGAAGCAGGAGATTTGCTGCGAGCTAAATGAAAATTGATCATTTACCCACTCCTGGCTGGTGTTCTAATCAATTCTGCACAGGTATTGACATATGGAGATGCTGCCCTCATCTTGGTGAGAAACATAGATCAGATTACGGCATTGAAAGGAAGCTACTGAAGGGGCTGGTCCCTGAGCCAGGACTCCCTCTCCCCATCTCCCTTTCCCACCCCCAACACTCATCCCACCCAGCTCCTAATGCCTACAGATCAAGACCTCCACAGGGAAGAAGCATTTGGCATTAGGACAAGGAGCCCATAAAACTGCCTCCTGGGGAAGATAAATGAGGAGGTGATGACTTTTGATTTTGATTAACTTTCTGGATGAGTAGGACAGCTGTGTCTATACCACAGAACATCATACAGAAAGCAGTCAAATAACCATTCTTCACATGTACACAGCTCTTTACAGTTGCCATGCATTTTCCCAAATTCCTTATGTCATGTGATCCTCCCAGCAACCTACAGAGGGAAGCAGGATGGGGATTATTATACTAGAAGCTGGTTTGAACCATAGCTCATCTGCCACCTCCTACTGTATGCCTTTCCTGACACTCCCAGATACCTGCACTCTCTCCCTCTTGAAATTCCTTTGAATTAATTTATAGATACTCTGGATTTATGTGCTTGCATGCTATACATGTTGTAACACTGTCAGTAAGCTCCCTGAGGGCAGGCACTGTTTCTTTTTCTTCATAACACAGAACCTAGCCCAGTTCAGGGTGGGCACTGAATGCTTCTTGAATTGAATTGTCCTCATTTGCCAAGAGGAGGAAGGAGATAAAGAGGGGGAAGAGGAGGAGATGAAGGGGGGTGGAGAGGAGGACAATGGCCTTTCACTTCCTAGAAGGAAAATGACTTGTCAACAGTAAAACAACCAGAAATCAAACCCTAATCTCCTAGTTCCAA
The DNA here is from genome assembly GCF_900497805.2 of Vombatus ursinus. Taxonomy (NCBI): domain Eukaryota; kingdom Metazoa; phylum Chordata; class Mammalia; order Diprotodontia; family Vombatidae; genus Vombatus; species Vombatus ursinus. The sequence continues at coordinate 13,137,910 of NW_020947062.1, read as the reverse complement.
ATTTGGGAACTTCCACGAAAGGGTTCCATACATAAGACCATAAGTGCTTCAGAAAAATGGTCAGAAGAAGGGATGATTCAGATGAATTGTGATTATTGAAGAAGGCTTCCCTTCAGAGTAAAACTTTCCCTGGAGTTTGAAAGGAGAGCTTCATGATACAGAAGACATGCAAGGTAAGCCAGTTTGCAGAGGGGGGCCTCAAGTACCTCAAAGTTCTCAGAACTTTGATACGTTATGAAAGCCAAAGATCCAGGAGTTTAGACATAACTGATGACTACAGCATTCAAATGATAACAAACAGCCCCAGACAAGAGAGTCTGGTCCTGGCACAGTGCCCTGGCAAAGTAGAAAGACCTCTGGACCTGACTCTGCTACTCACCAACTGAATGACCTTAGGCAACCTCTTTGGCCTCAGTTCCCTCTTCTGTAAAATGAGAAATCAGGAATAAGTGGTCTTTCAGGTTGCCTCCATTCTAAATTCTATAGGCCAACAACATCTCTTAAAATCTCAGATACAGGAACAGTTATGGTCCTCAGAACAAATATTCTTACAATATCAACTAATGTTTCCTAGAAGTAAGTCCATTTCAGATTATTAAGATATTTGCTGATCTAGAAAAACACTTGAGTACAAGGAAAAAATTTCTGTATTTGGAGTCAAAGGACTTGGTTACCCATGTGACCTTGGATGAGGCACTTAACTTATCCAAGCCTCAGTTTCTTCATCTGTAAAATGAATGATTGGACTAGATATTCTCTAAGGTCTCTTCCAGCTCTATGTCTCTCATCTTATTCAACTTTCCAACTGTGTATCTATGACCCTAACATGGTGTTATGAGTTCCAGTGGGGAAGAGGTCATTACTGGATGGAGGGATTAGTTCAGGCTGCTTGGAAAAGGTGATTTAACTGGAATTATTTGAAGGAAAAATATGTCAACAAATGGATGGGATGGGAGCAGAGTTTATTCTAGAATATGGAAAAGTATATAAAGTCACGTGTGCAGAAGAGGACAGGATGAAATCAAAGGACAGAGAACAGTCCTGTCTGGTTGGAATAGAATATATGGAAGGGATAAAGGGATTGGATCTATGAATATATCATACAGGGAGTATAAGGAACTCCCTGAGGAGGAAACTCTCTCTGCCAATGCAAGTTGACACCTTCTCTACAACTTATAGTTTTAGAGAAAGTTGCCAAGAGTACTAAGAGGTTGTGACCTGCACAGGGTCACACAGCCAGTGTACATCTGAGACTAAAGACTTGAACTCAGGTCTCCCTGGCTCCAAGATCATCTCTCTATCCACCTTGCCATTTTGGCTCTCCAGAAACTGGAAAGCTAAGTGGGAGAAAGGTATTGAATGGGCTTGAACACCAAACTGATGTGCCTTGACTTTACCTAGCATGCAATCAAGGTCCACTGCTGAGTATCAGAAAGAACAGGATGGCCCAAAACCTCAGAAGCCAACCAGGAAAACATCCAGCCAATCCTGTGTAAAATCCATGGGATCCTCACAGAGGGAGCATCCTTAGTCAGAGTCTGGCAGCAGCCTCCTTGGTCTGGCCTGTCTACTCCAAGATTTTCCTTCCTAACAGAACAAAAAGCAGCCAACGCCAGCATTTCTCTGCCAACTTCCTCTACCTCCCTCCAGGCTCTTTCCTGAAATGTTAAAGGAAACTGCCCCCAGCCAAGCCAATGAACTCAGGCAGCCAGGACAGGGGTCTAGAGGAAATGATTCAAAGGTTGGTGTGGAAAGCAAATATTTTCATAAACAACAAGACATTGAAACTCCCTCAGGGTTTGTACAACTTTCTTTTAGGCTGTATATAGTAATACCTTCCAACTGGCTGGACAGTGAGAAGAACCTGTTGCGGAGACCCAAGGGTGCTGCCACTGACTGACCCCATGACCAGAGGATCCCCATGAAAAAAAATATCTGGCATCTTAGAAATCATTTAGTCCAACCCTCTCATTTTAGAGATGAAGAAACTGACATCCGGAAAAGAAAACGGACTTAGTCAGTCACACTGCCTGTCTCTGAAGTTTCTGGGTCTTTAAAATTAGAGCACTGGGCTGGATGTCTTCTAAGGTTCTTTCCTCACTTTATGAGGCAGAGTGGTGCAATGGAAAGAATGCTGCACCTGCAGATGAGAGACCTGAGTTTAAATCCTAACTTGAGATTCTTCTCAACTGTGAACCTGGGCAACGCATTCAACCTCTCCACAGCCTCAGTTTCCTCATCTGTAAAATGGTGATAAATAATATTTGTGCTACCCTACCTAGAAGAATTGTGAGTGCTTTGGAAAACCTTAAGCACTAGAAAAATGAGAGTTGGGATGATGATCTAAGATCCAGGGCACATTAGTCAGTGTGTGAAGAGCATTTAACATCATCCCCTGGACAGGTTAAGATGTTGCTGGCCCCAGAAATTGTGAATTGTTGGCTAGTCCACAGGGGAAGGGACAACTGGAATTGAGCTCCTCCTCACTCCACGCTGCTTTTCCCCACCCCCATCAGCACAGATACAATGAAACAACTGGGCATTCTAAGAGAAAAAGGAGTATCAGTCAGCAGTGAGCAGGTGAAGGGTTTTTCCTCTCTAGCAGGGCAAGGTCAGCACCAAACCAGAATATCAGAATGCCACAGGGATAACCCCCACTTGCTAGCAAAGATCACTCCTCAGTTGAAACATCCCTAGCAGCTGAAAGCCCCTCTCTCTCAGTGGCTCAAGTGTCTACTTAGCTTCTGCATTGGTGGGATACTTGCGAGCTGGGATGTAAGATACTCGGAGGGCAAGAAAAAATGAATGAAAGAAATCAGTCTAATCACAGGTTCTTCCTGAGCACCAGCTAGCTACATGCCCAGTCCTGTAGTTGGGGGGAGAGGGAGGAGAAGGGAGAGAGAGGGGCAAGCAGGTATTTAACAATCTGATGCATGACATGAAATACAATCATTCAACAAACATTTCCTGAGTGCTTCAGCACAGGTGCCTGACTTGTAGCTGATGTAGGAAAGCAAGGATGGAAAGGGGCATTTATTGTTATTCTGGAATGAGAAGACCTGCTCAATCAAGTTCTGCTTCTTATGGCCTGTGTGACCTTTGGGAAAGTCTCTTGTCCACAATCATCTCATCTATAGAAGAAGAATGTTAGACCTATTGATCAGTAGGGAAACTCCTACTCTTAGGAGTTGGGGTAGGGGGAGAGAAGCCATAGCCTTAGATAACCAGATGAGAGTGCCTATGCTGCCTGCCAAATGAAAGATTTGAACAGTGGAGAGATCATAGAAAAGAGGTGTGCCTGTGGGAAAGAGAAGACTTTCTGGAGGAGGTGGCTTCTGAGTGGTCTGGAAGACTTCACTAGATGTAGATGGGGAAAGTACATCCCAGGCAGAGGAAACAGAATGAGCAGAGGTGAGAAAACAGGCAGTCAGATGGTAGGGGAAAGACTGCTGGATCTTAGAGTTTGAGGAACTACATTCAAATCTAATCCTATTGTAATCTAATCCTACTGTGTGAATAGGAGCAAAACAATTCTTTCTAAGGCTCAGTTTCCTCATCTGAAAAATGGGGGTGTCAGACTAGTTAACCTCCAAGGTCCCCTCCAGTTTGAAATCCTATGATGCAGAGTTCAATGGATCGCACTTGGCCACCGCAAAAGGTTCTTAGAGGAAAGTAGTGACTTTGCTCACTTCACCCAGAACCGATTCTGTCCCACCCTCATTTCCTTTTAATGAATCCCTCTCTTCCTTCAAGACCCAATTCAGCCAATATGTCCTACTTCCTTCCTGATCTGTGCTTCCTTTGCCTACTCAACTGAAAGTAATTTCTCCCATTTCTAATTTGTCACATTACTTTTCCTGGATTTGTTCTTCCCTCTTTCTCACCTTCCCCTGTATTAAAATATTTATATGCTGGCCTTTCCCCTCCTCCATCAGATTTTAAGCTCCTTGAGAACAGGGTGGCCTCTATGTTAATATGCCCAGGGCCAGCATGGCACTTTAAGTGTAAGTGCTTAATGTTTATTTAAATTGAATTTAAAAGTTCCAAGTTCTAAGGGTATACTTTTCCCCAGCTCTAAGCATAAACTCTCCTAGAGAAGATTCATGTTTCACTCAGTTATCATCACAATCACTGCATCCTGCCTGTTCAATCAGTCATTCAACAAGCATTTATGAAGTGCTTACTATAAACCACACACATCACTAAGCACCTGAGGATAAATACAAAAAGGGGGGGGGGACAGTACCTGCCCTCAAGGAGCTCACATTTCTAAGGGAAGGAAGCAAACATGAAATTAACTAGATACAAACAAGATATATACAGAGTAGATGGATGGTAATCTGAGAGGGGAAGCCAAGAGCAGCTGGAGGGATCAGGAAAAGCCTCTTAAAGAAAGTAGAAGCTGAGATAATTTTTGAAGGAAGCAAAGGAAACCACTGGCACCTCTCACTGCTCTATTCCTTCTCCAAGAGAAAAGACCAAGAGAGTCAAACTCTCCAAGCCTCTTGGACCAGGACCAAAGGAGAGGAGGACCAAGAGTCAATCCTTCTCACTTCAGAGAAGGGGCATGAGATGAGGGATGGATTTTAAATCCCCCTGCAAGGTTGCTTCGAGCACAGATGTTCCTGTACCATCTGCCCTTTTACCACTGGGGTGGGCTTGAAATGTTGCCATCCAAAGGAGGCAACAGGGAGCTTGGCACTTATGACATGATGGTCAGTTGATGGAGGTGAGGAAGCTGGATAAGTGTGCTGATGTAAGGAAAAGATTGTCTTTGTGACCCTTTGGGGTATCCATTGAAGGCTGTTATTCTCATTTAAAGGTGAGAGAAACACCATCTGTGCCCATTATGTCTCCTTGTCTTCACTTAAGGGGAGCGATAATGTGTTCCTCCTGGGTGGAATGCCATATTCCTCTTCCAATCAGGAGACTTCCTGATTCTTGATAGTGAAATTTGGATTATAGAATGAACCACTGAACTCAATCTACAGTTCCCAAATGGATAAATGGGAAATGGATGGGGACTCATCATTAAAATGAGGATAACATTCCTCGGACTATGTGGTCATTAGGAAGATCAAATGAGATAAGAATACAGAATTTTAGAGTTGGAAGAGAACAGACACTATACAAACAGACACCCTCCTTTTACAGGTGAGGAAACTGAGTTAAAGTTAAATGACTTACTTGCTTGAAGTAACACTGTTAGAAAGTAGCGTCTGCTGTCTAATCATCTTCTGGATTTCAAACCCAGGCTTCTTTTCCAGCACAACTTGTTCTACCTTCCATGTGCCAAATAAATGTGAATTGTTAATATTGATATTTATTTCTTTGAATTAAGATCTTCATTTTTTTAAAAAATCACCTTTTATCCAGAAGAGTAACTGTCAGGAGTCAGAACAGGCTGGTGAATTGCGAAAAGCACTGGCTCTGAGGTCAAAAGACCTGGGTTTCAATTCCATTTCTTCTATTCACTACCTATGTGACCTTCAGCAAGTTTCTACCCACTCTGGGCCTCAGTTGTAACTAGTAAGTTAAGATGGCCCCTCTAAGTCCATATTCTGTATACAAAGGCTCCTTCCTGATATTCTATTATTTATCACTGCCCATTCTTGTCTTTCCCTAGTGCTTCATCTAAGGCACTGAAAGTTATCCCATTCATTCTGGTTTTGTTTTGCTTTTTTTAGGCAGGAATAGAAGGAGTGGATAGATAATTCAAGAGGTTTTTTTTTTGTTTTGTTTTGCTCTTGTTCTAGGCAGAAGCCCACAGATTAAAAAAATAAAATAAAAAATAAAGAACCACCCAATGAGATGGTTTTCATCTTATTTCCCCACAAGACCAAGGGGAATTCCTTCTCAATATGCTGAGATAAGATAGAAAATACAGGCTCTCCCTACAGAGGGATTGACCATCACACTCCCCTGGTAAAATACAAGGCCTGCAAAGTGACTCTGGCAGCTAGGGGGCAAAGTACAGAATGGTGGTCTGGGGTCGCTTAGGCAGGAATCAAAGCCAGCCTCAGATACTTACTAGCTGTGTGACCCTGGGCAAGTCACTTAAACATCAGTCTGCCTACAGTTGAGTTTCCTTAACTGTAAAATGGGGATAATAATAACACCTTCCTCTCAATGATGTAAAAATCAAATGAGATTTGACCAGGAATATTTCCCTCAGCAGCAGGTCATTTGTTGTCTCCCCTCAATTTCCTCCCCTTCCACCAAAGACCATAGGATTCAAAGCAGGAAAAGACCTTTGAAATCACCTATTCCAATCTCTTCATTTCATAGAGAAAGAAACTGAGGCATAGAGCTATTTGTAGAAGTGCTTAGCATGACACTTGGCAAAAAGTAAGTACTTAATAAATGCTTGTTTCTTTCCTTTCTTCCTTCCTCTGGCTTTCTTCCAAACACATCTGACCATACGCTGAACCCAAATAGGACTTGCAGGAACTTTAGACAATGAGAGATGGGATAAGGTCATAGGGATGGAAACACCTTTAAGGAATGTTCATTGCAACAGCTCACTGGAATTACCATTATTGTTTCTCATTAGCTTCCCTCAAAAAAGCAGAGAACTTTCAGAAAACAACTTCACACCCAACATAAAACCATGCCCATGCATGTCCAGAGATAGAAGCTAGGGTTCAAGTTCTGGCTGTAACATCAACTCCCTCTCGGGAGGAGCTTGGGCAAATCTCTCATCTGTAAAGTGGGGAGGGGGCGACTGAGCTAGAGTCCTCTCTAAGGTTCTGACATAGAAATTCGATGAGTCTACAGTTCCAGACATAAAACTTTCCACAGGAGCAACATTTCACCATGATCACACCCAACAAACAAGATGAGAAAACCCAGCTTCAGAAACTGGCCAGGGTCTGGGTCCCTGTACCTGTCTCTGAGGGGTTACCCTCATCCCTGGGTCAGCTACAAAACAGTCTCCTTTGTGGTTCTGAGAAAAAGAAATCTTCTGATATCTCTACTCAGTCCCTCTCAGAAGTAACCAGAGACTCCAGAGAAGTGCTCTCTCTTTCATCAGTTGTAGAGTTTGCCCCCTCCCTTCACTCCCCCCATGGGACCTGGGCGGGCCCAGTAGGCAGAGGAGCTGCTGAAAGACCTCTTGGTTATCACAGCCAATGACACCCATCGTCAGAGTATGGTAAGTTCAAAGGAGTTGTCTCTCCCTCCTGGGAGTTAGAACAAGTGAAGGGGGTTATCTTGATGTTCAGATTAAGGTCTTCTCACTGCTGTGGAAAGAAACTGCCTTTATTTCATTAAGGAAAGAAAAAAGGGGATGACATGTAACAGGCTAACAAGAGGACGCGAGAAGAAGATGATGACAGAGGCAGGAGATGCTTCACTCAGTGGCAGATTGTCTGTTATCTCCCTTTAATTTCTTCCCTATCCACCAAAGACCATGGTATTTAAAGCTAAAAGGGACCTTTGAAATCACCTATTCCAATCTAGTCAATTTCATAGAGAAAGAAACTGAGGCACAGAACCATTAAGTGACTTGCCCAAGGTAACAAAGCTGGGATTTCAACCCAGGTCCCCTAATTCTAGTACACCTGGGAAAATTAAAGGGATCAGAGGCACATGTCCATACAGGCTTTGGTACTTATTATAACCTTGTCCTGTGGCATCAGCATTTGTCAGTCGGGTTTCAGGGATGAATACCTACTTTATTACCTCTAAGTTTTTGACCCCGCCCATCCCTCTCCACCACTACCATCCCATGCTAGGAGGTGGCTCAGTCTCAGTTTGAATCTCTAACCCGTAAGAAGGAGTTGGGGGGGGGGGGGAGGTGGAGACCTGGCCCTGGATTGCACTTGATGACAGATTTTCAATTAACTCTTTTCTTTGCCTACTTTGAAAGACTGAGGGGGGGACCAGGATAGATTTACCTATCCTGGAGGTCTTCTCAAAGAAGGATGCCTGAGAGAGAAAGGCAGGGTGGGGACCACACAGGAGGCCTTTACTGAAGGTCTCCTCACCTGACCACCCCAGCACCAAGGAACATGCATTTATTCCTCTCCAGAGGCTCCAGTTACTGCCCCTCTGGAGAAAATCCTCATGACATTCCACTAGAGGTACATATCCTACAAAGAGACTGAAAAACTGAAGGATTATATGCTCTGGGCAAAGTCAACCTCTCTCTGACCCAACAACAGACATATTAGACTTTACTGGACCACAATGTACAATATTCACCAGATCAAGAGCTTGTTGAACCCAATTTTATAGTTGAGGAAACTGAGGCTCATAGAGGGAAAGTCCAAAGTTATCCAGGTCAATAGTAGGCAAAGTGAGGCTTCAGACCCAAACCTTTTATTCTTTCTGCTGTACAAATTGCTATATCAGAAAAAAAGTCATAAACCATTCTTCTGAAGATGAGATAGAATTTGGCTAGTTGATCCCCTAATAACAGATACAACCTGTTGTTAGGACCAAACTCAAAGCTTTCCCAGCTTGGCACAGCCAGCCAGCACTTGTGTCTGTACTAAACTAGCCTTCAGTTATCCATGGTCACATGTGGGCCACAGTAAGGCATCAGAGAAGGGCTACTCAGAAGGCCATAAAATAACTCACATGTATATGAGATTATTGGATTTAGAGCCAGAAGGAATCTCAGAGGTCAATCGTTACAACCTCCACATTTTTTGCAGGGGAGGAAATTGAGGCCCAGAAAGCTTAAGTGACTTACCTGAAGACAAACAAGTAGTTAAGGTCAGTTATTCCAACCCAAGTCTGCAGATTCCAAATACATCATTCTTTTCAATCTATTCTCTTCCCACTGCCCCCCCACACACACACACACATTCACCAGCTATATTTAGATTCAATAGGAATTATGCTGACTTCCCAGGAACTTTTTCAATAAGTCTGAAGGTCAAGAGGGATTGGTTTCCTCTGGAGACCCCCAATCTCACAAGGCTTTGCAAACTTCCAGGGCAGTATTGTTTAGGAAAACAATGTCCCACACGAAGTCCAAACCCAAGGGTCCCAAGGCCTCCAGTTTAGGTTTTATTGGGCTTCTGGCCAGTCTTTTCCACTGATTTTAGGGAGGGCAGGGCTAAAACACAGCTGTGGGCTACCTGCCTCTGTCTGAAGGTTTCCTCTTCCCCCCACCCTCCTCAGGTCCTGCCAAAAGCAGCAACAATTATAAACACAGAGAGAAAACTGAAAGTGAATACTTAGTACACCCATATAGCCATGCTTATGCTGGCGTAGGGGAGATGGAATAAAAATTCATCTGAGACACAGCCTACTAGAGTGCAGACAGCATTCTCCCAATAATCAGAAGGGCCTAAGCCCAAATCCTATCTCCCCCTACAGGACACATGGAGTATGCATACTGTGTGACTTTAGATAAATCACTTAACTTCTCTAGTCTTCAGTTTCGACAAATGTCAAATAAAGGGATTGGACTAGTCTCTTCTAGTTCCAAATCTTATGAAAACCTATAAACCTCCCTAAACTGTGTAAATCAGCACATTAAAAGACGGAGTCAATCACAGACCAGATACTTTGGCCCATATTCCAACCTCCTGAACGCCAAACCTCTTCCATCCCCTTCCCACCGGCAGTCCAGGTTTAACCTCCATTCCTCAAAAGTGGTCTGAGTAGGGGGCAGCTAGGTGGCGCAGTAGACAGAGCACCGGCCCTGGATTCAGGAGGACCTGAGTTCAAATTCGACCTCAGACACATAACACTTACTAGCTGTGTGACCCTGGGCAAGTCACTTAACCCCACTGCCTAGCCAAAAAAAAAAAAAAAGTTATCTGGGTGGAAGGTGCAGAGCAGCCCAAGCAGCAGAGCCTAGTGCATGGTACCGGCTTCAGTGATTTAAAACTCTTCCTCTCTGTGAAACGTCTGAGGCAACCCGATTCCCCTCTCTCCCAACACCTCCCATTCCCCAAACGTGTGAAGCTAATGGGATTCGACCAGACAAACAATCACCTTTCAGGGTTAGTTCAGAGTCCTACACAGGAAAACTCAAGTATCGGTAACTCGGCGGTGAATGACTTACCCCGAGGGGCGTACCCTGCCCACCGACCAATTTCCAGGCCTGTCTCTTGAGTTCTGCGAGTTTGGTCTGACAATGGCGGCACCAGCCCCCTCTCCCGGATCGCTCAAACTGGCTTGGTTCCGACCCGGCTCCAGCCCCAGCGCCGGCCCCCTCGGGAGGGGGGCGGTTGCCACATCGATCCTCGTCTGGGGGCGCAGCCGGCAGCCTCTTCCGCGGGGACAGCTCCAGGGGCAGCGGCTCCCGACACGGGCTTCCCTCGGCCACCTGCGGGGAGGCGGGGCAAAGTGAGCGGTGAGACAGCGGGAGGGCAAACGGTGTCCTGACTATCCGGGTACCTACACTCCAAATACCAAGATCCCTCAAAACTGGCACCCATGCACATCCCAACATCCTCCAAACTCTCTAAGTAACCACACAGTTTTTCAGGCTGACGTACACACGTAGGAAACTGTGCCCTGACACACTCGACCCCCAAACAACACACATTTAAATTCACCCCGTTATTCGCTCTCTCAGATACCCCAGAGCTGACTTGACAAGCTCAGTACAATCTCAAGTTATCAGAGCAAGAAACGCCCCTCAAATCCTCAAAGTAGAACCCAAAGTCGAAATTGAGGAGGTACTCCGCCAGACAAAGACGACTGAGTGTATCTCTTATCCTGAAATCCCCCCCAAAAGTCATGCATCTCCTCCTTGTGACCCCTCTCCCAAGAAAATAGCAATCGATATTCCCTTCCCCATATAAAGTCCAACAAGCAGGTAACTGAGGAGTTCCTCGCCCTGGGGGCTGCACTCTGTCCCCGAAGGAGTCAGGCAAAAATTAAGGGGAATGGAGCAGGAGCCGGGTATCGAGAACTACCGTTGCCAGGGCAGTGACCTCTCCTAGCATCCCGGACCAAATACACTCACCTCACCCCACCCCATTCCCTAGGATATTTTCCCCCCATCTTCCAAACTCCCAAGACTCCAGAGTCTGAATAGCACCATCCACTCGAAAAAGAAAGCGCTATGGCTGGGGAAACGCGCACAGCACAGAGCCCCTTGTTTCCCCAGAAGTAGGAGCCCTATACTGGATGAAGGAGGGCGCGCTACGCAGAAGGCCAGGGCTCCTATTTTCCCCCAGGAGAAGTGCGAAGCCCAGGGAGTAGGGAGCCCTACGCCGAGGGTGAACGACCCAGTCAGAGCCCCGAGTTCCCTCTGCCCTTAAAGGCTCGCTACCATGAGAAGTAATGCGCGCATTACTACAAGCACCCAGAAGCCCCCTTTCCTCGAAGTCAGGAGCGCTACATCCAGGAGAGGCTAGCCCTCCACGAGGGGTAACCAACACACGGAAACACGCGGACACGGTCAAAGCCCCCCTCATCCCCCGGAGAAGCAATATACCAGGGGCCCCGCTGTGCCGGGGGGAGTGCCGCGGCTGCCCATGGCCCGGCTGCGACCGCTGCAGCTGGGGCGCGACTGGAAGCGGTAGCTGGTGGCCTGGCCCGGTCTATGCTGGCTCTGCGGGCTCGGCGGTGATTACGTGATTCGGCTCCTTCCCGCCCCCATGGCCCGAGTCCGGAGTAGTCCAAAGTTTTGGGGGCGGTAAGTTTGGTGAGAGCTAACCCGGAGGGCGGGAACCTGGCTGGGCTAGGGCGGGGTGGGGCGGGGCTTCCAGGGAGAAAGAGGTGGGGCCCATGGAAGGTGGCTGGGGAGACTGGGCGGGGGACAGCCGCCAGGCCGAGAGAGTGGGCAGGGCCTGGCAGAGAAGGTGAGGGGAAGGGAAAGTAAGTCTGTCACTCACTCTCTCGCTTCCCTAGCGCGGACTCCAAACCAGAAGAAAGGGGAGGGGAGGGGAGGGGAGGGGAGGGGAGGGGAGGGGAGGAGACGGGAGGAGGAGAGGGGGGAGGGGGGGGGGGGGTAGATTTTTTTTTCTTTGGCATAGCATCTGGAGGTGTGGGGGAGGAGAGGAAACAGTGGAGCGGAGGAGGGGGCACCTAGGCCATGGCCTCATGCTCTACACTCTATGCGTGTGTAATTGGGAAGAATTGTCACACTGGAAGCCAGTTGGTTGAGGCTGGGGAGCCCAACATTCTAGGGGGAGAGATTTCAGGATGAAAGACTCCTCCAGCCCCTTTCCCAGTACACTCATACCCAACACCTTCAGTTTCCCCCATTCCTATAATCGCTCCTTTACCCAACACGGCCCAGACTTATGTCTACTTGGAGTCATAGAACAGAGAACGTCAAAGCTGACAGGGACTTTAGACAGATGGGGAAACTGAGGGTCTAAAAATGGGATGGTACTTGCCCCTTTGTCAGGAGTTAGTGGCCCAGTAAAGGATAAATAAAGCTCATGTCTTGACTTTCAGTGGGTCTCAGTCCCTCTCCGCTGCCCCTCAGCTGTATCTTTGTATGTGTCTTTCTATATATGTCTGTGCCTCTGTATACACTGTATCTGTTTCTATATATATTATGTGTCTCTATATATACAGTATCTGTGTGTCTGTCGCTAAGTGATTAGCATGTGTCTAGTTGAATTCCACAAGCGTTTATTAAGCTATTTGATCAGGGAAGAGAGGCAAATTTGCGTTGTTCTAGGAGGTGGGGACACTGTGTGTCTAATTGTGTATCTTTGTAAGGGTGTGTCTGATTATCTGTGTATCTTTATGTTTCTGTACCTATCGTTGTGTGCCTATACCTATAGCTGTAGCTAGCTGTGGCTGTTGGCTGAGTACATGTAAGAAAGTAGCTGACATATGGTGACATTACCTCCAAAATTAATTGCCTGTTTGCAAAGGGTTGCTTCCCAAATGAAAGATCACTCAGCTCACCCTACTCCTCACAATGACCCACCTCTCTTCTCCCGACCTATGTGACTGCCCCATATACTCCAACCCCTATCCCCACGCCCCCAGGCTCAGACACAAGCTTCTCACAGTTCGGGGTCGCACAGCAGGCTGAGGGAGGCAGTGGGAGCAGGGAGTTGGAGGAGGGGAGGACTCAGCCTCCTGCCCTAGGGAACTGTTCCTGGCTTAGGATAAATTCGATGCAGTCAAAGACCCAAGCCTGCCTGGTCTGTTACGCCAGTGCCATCTGCTGGCCACAGCTGGCTCCGCAACACCGAGAGGGAACTCGCTCAGACACGCGGACAGAGACACACCAAGCAAGAGACATAGAGGCAGCGGGAGAGAAGGAGAGGATGAGAGAAAGGGAGTGGGAGAAAAATCAAACTCAGAAAAGATAGAATTCTTAATCTTAGTCAAGAAAGATCAATAAGATGGTAATAACAACGAAGAAACCCTAAAGAGACGGGGAGACATCACAGACAGAAGGGCCAATTTGTAAGCACAGAAGTCAGAGACAAGAGAGAGCTTGGAGAGACAAAGAGATGTGGCTTACTACACAGGAAGAGGCACATAATTTCAAGCACATACACAAATGAAATCCACACACGCACACACTTTCCTTCCAGAGTGGGAGGAAAAAGCTAACCAGGGTTTTGTCCTTTGGATTCATCTCCATCAGCCCAGGGACCGCTCAGGTCCAGCCTAAAGAGGCCATTCTCACACTAGCCCTGTCCTGTCATACTCCCTCAGAAAGACCAGGGAAGGTCGGAGAGCTTGCCTGGGAAGACCCCACCCTCAACCCTGGGGCTGTGTCTGGGAAAACAGAAGGGATTGACTTTGATCCTATTATCTAGCCCTTGTCCCTGCCCCAGATCCTGCCCAGTCCCTGGCATTTTCCTCCAGCAAGTGGGAAGTCGGTGGCAAGGAAGGGGAGAGCTGCTCTCTGATAATTTTGCAAACTCAGCCGGGTCTACAACACGAGTTAAGTGTGTTGATTGAAGGCCGCGTGGTACGTGCTGCCAGCCGGGACCAGGAAGTGGGAGGGGCTGCTCCGTGGGGGAAGGGTTCGAGGTTCTACATCTCGTTGTTCTTACTTTAGCCCCAGGGTTTCCAGCGAACCTTCCCGCGCGCTCACACACACACACACACACACACACCTCTCCACTACAAAGTCTCCACCTCAAGCAGCTGGCACCAAAGAAGCTATGTCCCACATCCCCACAGAGACCCCAAACAACGATGCGAAACAGGAATTTGCCCCGTGCTAACTCGACCCTTTATTCCGCTCCACTCCACCTGATGCGCCCAACAAACACCCAGCTCTCCAGTGGCCCCGCCCCTGTTCTGTTGAAACCTAGGTATAGCTACCCTAACTGCTGCTTCCCCTCCCAACCCCAAAGACTACCTCCTTTCCTCCCCATCCCTCCCCTCAATCTCTTTCCTCCCCTTCCCACCAAGCACTGGCGGCAGCTGCCACGGCCCCTCCCCGTGGCATGGTCCCGGACATTCCTCATCTAGAACCCTGTAACGGGAGTCGCGCTCGCGCGCGCGCCCACAAACACACATGCACATGAGCGTCCCTGGCCCCGCGGGGCAACGGCTAGGCCCCACCCCCAACTTCTCCCCACAAATGCAACACCTTACATGCATACATACATACACACGCCCGCACACACACGCACGCGCGCACACGACTCTATAAACCATATCTCTTTGGGTCTTGGGGGTGGGGATTTAGGTGGGGGAGGGGGACAAAGAGGAAATTCAAGTTTCCGGATTGGGAAAGAAAGGAGGCAAACCAACCTGCCCCCTCCTCTAATACTGGAATATTTCCTCAACTGAGAGGCTGAGGCTAGGGTTGGACCCTAGGAGACATCTGAACCACCTCTTCCCCCAACTCCCAACCCCCCCCACCCCATCCCAGGCTCTGAATCCAATACCCTCCCTGCGAGGATTTTCCAGGACTAAGGGGAGCTTGGAGTGGAAGGAGGGAGCAGTGAAAAGCAAATGCCTCAAGGGTCGAACCCCAGCCCCGAAATCCTCACCCAACCAGGGCTTGGAGATCAGGGACAAGCCTCACTCCAGCTTAGGAACCCCACCCTGGCCGCGCCCTAGAAGTGCTGGAGTTCCCCGTTAAGATCGGTACTGGGATCCCCTCCTCCTTTACCCCTTTCCTCTTCCAACTCGTCTCAGGACAATAAGGCTAAGTTTGGTTGGGAGCTGGCTTGCCTCGGACACCCCCAGTCCCAGCGGTACCACAAGCCTAGAGTTAACACAACAGTGTCTTCAAAGTCCCGTTGGACGGCGCCTGGTGCTGAAACAGAGGAAGGTGTTGGCTTTGGGCGTGGGGGGAGGGGAGGAAGCTGCCTCGACCAGAAGCTAGAGCAATACCACCCCCACCTCCCCGCCCCTCTCTACCCACCCTCTGCTAACAGCCTCCAGCTTCGCAATCCCGTCAGTTGTCCTCCCTTTGAGCTGGAAAGCTGCCTTCTGAGGGTGGGTACATCCCGGGCACAGACAACCCCGCTCCAAGTTTCCACTCGAGAGACAAGTATGGTGAAGTCAGCCCTGGTTCCTCTGCTTCGACCGTCAGCGCCCCCAACCCCCACCCTGGGGCCTCAAAACATCCAGAAGTAGGGGGTCGGGGAGACTGGGGGACGGGCCGGGGTTCACCTACTTCCCAGGCCCCCCTCACCTTTCCTCTCCTGCGCAGGAGATGACTTGTGAAGCCGAAGATAATCTCCGAGTCCAAGCAGAGAGCGCCCATCTCCAGCAGACTGGGCGCTTTCCTCTGGGCGCCCGGCGCAGGCTCGGCAGGTTTCGGCAAAGCCATACTATTTGAGCTCGGGAGCTTGAGAGAACAAGTGGCTGGAGGCGGGCGGGCTGGAAATCGCCCGTCCGCGCCTCCGGGCTCCCTGTCACTGCCCCCTCATGCCTGCGGAGCTGCCTCCAAGCGCCCTCTGTGCCGTCTGCTACTCTCCGCGCCTGGCTCCCGCGAGTGCAAGGCGCTCTGCAGGTCCCGCCCGCAGCTGCCGCCGCGGAGCTAGCCGTTCCACTCGCCCGCCCGCTTGCTCGCTGGCTTGCTGTTGCTCTCTCCGCACCGCTCGCCGCTGCTCGGGGCTCCCCGCGGCTTCCAGCCCGCTCTCCAGCGGCAGCGCCCCAGTCGCCACTGGCCACTTGGTCACCGCCCCTCCTCCTCCTCCTTCTTTCCTCCACCTCCCCTCCTCTTCCTCCAGTCCCTTCTTTCTCTTCTTCCTCGTTCTTCCCCCTTCTTCCTCCTCTTGCTCTTCCTTCTCCCTTCTTCCTCCTTTTCCTTTTCCTTCCCCCTTCTTCCTCTTCCTTTCCTCTCTCCTTCCTTCTTTCCCCTCTTTCTTCTCCTTCCCCCTTCTCTTCTTTCTTTCTTC
>NW_020947062.1:13100255-13121644 GCF_900497805.2 Vombatus ursinus | reverse complement strand
AGGGGGGCGTTTCCGATGGACTTTTTTGCGCCGAAGTCCGCGATGCCACGCGGGCTGAGAGCTGGGGAGGTGTTGCTGCCACTGCCGCCGCCTCCGTTTTCTGCTTGGGGGCGGGGGGTCCGAAAGGATAGATAAAGGAGGCGAAATCAGAGTGAGGCACCAGAGGGGCGCCCGCTGCAGCTTCTACCGTGGGCGCAAATCGCCAAAGCTTAGGGTTTTAGAGTTGGTGGGAGGGGAGGGGGAGGGTGCAGAATGATGGGTAGGAGGGGCCAGGAGCTGTCCCCGGCCTCAGTTAACCTCTTCTCGAGGGCCCCTCAGTGGTACATCATCTCTCAAAGACGCAGTAAGACGTTAGGGACCCAGGCTTTGCAGTACACCTCGTCACGTATCCTGCCCTAGAGGGAATAACCCGCAAAAGGCGGAGGAAGAAGTAGCCTTCGACGGGCTTGGAACAGCATCAGTCCTCTCTCCACCCCCTCCACCCCCGCCCCAACACTACCATCATCATCATCACCACCTTGGTTTCGAAGCTAACCGCCCAGCCCCTGCCTAAAGGAGGAAGCAGCGCCGGACCCCTAGTGGAGCTTGGGAATAAGCAGAGAAGTCGGAGCGCGCAGTACTGCGCAACCTGCGCAAAGCCCCTACAGCCACCATACTCCTCTGGTGAAGGGCACCGGCAGAGGTAGGCACAGAGTGCGACCCCGACAGCGCGAGGCTAAACTAGGCTGGAAGGGTGAGGCGCGCGGACAACGCCCAATCTGAGAGGGAAGAGAAGAGGGGTGCCTCCTTGTTTTCGTCTTGGACTCTAAGGGTCATTGAAGCCAACTCCCGTGTCTCAGCGTTCCCTCGACCTTTCCCCTGATGTTTTCCTGTTGCGGGAACACACACCCGCGCACACACACGCGCGAGTACACACACACACACACACACACACACACACACACACCACACCATGAGTAGAATGATACCTGGTCAGATTGGTACTGTGTTCAGAAAGCCTTGAATGGAAACCCCTCGGATTTCCCCTACCACCAAGACCCCAAGGGCAACTGTTGGTAGCAAACTTTTAGACACTTAGACTTTCTAGCCTTGATGTCCCTGTCCCAGCCCCTACCCTTGGGCTTCCTTCTCTGTCTCCTTGGCAGAGATCCATTCTTTTCAACTGACCCTGGTGTCACACAATTTTTCAGGTTGTTTGGGATGCATCCCTCAATCAATCAACAGGTATTAATTAGCACGTACTATGTAGCAGGCACTGGGGATACAAAATACGATGAAGGAAATAGTGCCTACCAGCAGAGATTAGATTCAAAAGAGGAGGGGGAGAGAGACACAGACACAGACAGAGACAGAGAGAAGGAGGAGAAGCAGGAGTGAAAGACAGAGAAAACAGCTGAAAAACAGAAAGAGGAGGAAAAAAGAGAGGGAGAAAAAGAGAGAGGAGACAGAAATAGAGAGACAGAATAAATACAAAGTAGTTAAATACAAAGTAGCTTGAGAAGTAGGGTACTAGTAGTTGGTGGATGTCAGGAAAGTCTTCATGTACAAGGTAGTGTTTGGATTATGTGAGGCATAAGTGAGGACAGAGTGCATTCCAGGCATGAGGAGATGATGAGGGCGAAGGCAGGATAGAAGATGGAGTGTAGTGTGTGACACAGAAACACAACATCGAAATAGATTGCCTTGTGGAATAGTTAATTCTTCATTGCTGGAATTACTCAAGTGAAATTTGAATGACAGCTAGCCAGGAGTCTATGTCCAGGGGAGTCACATATAGGATTAGATGCCTTCTGGTTGTTAGGGATGTTGTAGAAGAGATTCCTGCTCAAATATGGGGTAGACGAGGTGCTTTCTGAGGTACTTTCCAATGCTATGATTTGACGACTTCTTTGAGCTGGAAAGGAAAAACACATCTAATCCAAGCTCCCTCTGTGCCATCCCACACACCTCACCCTATTGTAGTCTGAAAAGAGCTAAGCATGAATCTCAGAAGCGCCCCCTTTCTCTAGCCCCATCCCCATTCCATCTATCAATTGAATTTTTCCTTTGTTTTGTTTCAGAGTTTTGATTTCATTTGTATAAGAAATCTGCCAATGCAGATTGGCAACTCTTCTAAAACTCACAGTCTAACAGAGGTGTTTGGCAGCACCAAGAGGCTGTGATTTATTCTAGGTCATACAGCCAAGCTATTTCAGAAGGCAGGGCTTGAATGAACCAAGGTCTTCCTGAATACTGGGCTAGCTCCCCATCCCCTATGCCAAGCTTCCTCTCCATCAATATTCAATGAATAAAAGTTTCCTAATTATCTACTTGCTATGTGCAAAGCTAGTTAGACATCAAAAGAGGTACAAAGATCATGAATATACAGATGCTTACCGTCACCTAGTGGAGATTGCCAATGTACACTCTGAGGCTTAGTGGACCTGTGACACTGGGCAAAACCATTTTTCCTTTGGGGATTTCAATTTATCAATGTCCAATGAACTAGGTGATTTCTGAGGTCCCTTCCAACTCTGTGGCTCTATGGTCGCATGTCTAAGACCCCTTCCAGTTTTTTCATTCCCTATTCTATGAGAAAAAGTATACAAGGTATACTTGAGGTAGAACAAGCTAAGTGCCAAAGCAAGGAGATGCAGTGAGGAGTCTGTACTGTGGGCCTGGGAAGAGTTTCCATCCTGAATCCCAAGCACTCCCACCCCACAGGCTTTCTTTATGTCTTACTCAACTGCCAGAAGTTCTAATCTGACTATTGGGACACTGGGCTCCTGAAGATACTCCTGGGCTAGACTTCAAAACATTTCTTCCCTTAGTCTCAAAGTGAGAAAAATGTCTAAACAATCAAAGACAGGAAAGAGTGCTGAGCTAGGGACTGAGAGAAACCTAGGATCAAATTCTACTCTGACACTTATGAGCTACATAATTATGGTCAAGTTACTTAACCTCAGTTTCCTTCTCAGTAAAATGGACATAATATCTGCATCAAAGATTCCACAGGGTTATTTTGAAGATCATACAAGACAATGTATGTAATTTTGTTGTTGCTATTCAGTCATGTCTGACTCTTCATGACCCCATTTAGGGTTTCTTGGCAGAGACTGAAGTGGTTTGCTTTTTCCTTCTCCAGTTCATTTTATAGATAGGGAAACTGGGGCAAGCAGGGTTAAGTGACTTGCCCAGGGTCACACAGTTAGTAAGTGTCTGAGGCCAGATTTGAACTCAAGAAGATGAATCTTAAGGCTTCAGACACAGCATTCTATCCATTGTGCCACCTAGTTGCCCCATGTTGGTGTTTTGTTTGTTTGTTTGTTTTAGTTTTTTAGTTAATCAGATCCGACTCTTTGCGATACCACTTGGGGTTTTCTTGGCAAAGATACTGGAGTGGTTTGCCATTTCCTTCTCCAGCTCATTTTTTCAGATGAGAAAACTGAGGCAAGTGAAATTAAGTGATTTGTCCAGGGTCACACAGTTAATGTCTGAGGCTAGATTTGAAATCAGTCCTTCTGACTCCAGGGCCCACTCTCATCCACTTTGCCACCTAGTTGCCCTAATATATGTAAAATGTTTCGTTAAGCTTAAAACACTGCATAGGGCCAGCTCTTGCTTCAGACCATAGGAGTCCCTCCAAGAGAGAGAAAAAAGACCTCCTTCTAGTATGTATCTTTACAAAAAGAACTGGTCCATATGATTGTCCATGATCTTCAAGAGATCATGGAGAGTAGAAAAAGGTGCCACAGAACTGGAAGAGGTCAAATGTCTAATTTTCAAAGGGAAGAGTGATGTATGCAAACTCTACTCTGTAAAGTTCGTGTATGTAACTCTACTTTGTTTCCTGGAAAAATTCTAGCCCAGAGTCAGGAGATGGTGAGTCATGGCAAGTAGGCCAATGTATCTGGATTACCAAAAATGTAGAGGGGAATAAAGTATAAGAAAACTGGAAAGGTAGGAAGGGACTAGGTTATGAAAGGCTTTCAAAGCCAGAGATTTTTATACTTGATCTTGGAGGTAATAAGGAGCCACTGGAGTTTATTGAATAGGGGTTGACATTGTCAGACCCTGAACTTTAGGAAGATTGCTTTGGCAACTGAGTGGAGGATAGACTAAAGTGGGGAAAGACTTAAGGCAGGAAGATGAAGCCTATTGCAATAGTCCATATGAAGGTGATGAGAGTCTGTGCCAAGATGGAGGCTGTATGAGTGGCATGAAGGGGACACTTGAGAGACGTGGGGAAGATAGAAACAAGATTTGACAGCCAATTGGATATGCAGAGTGAGTACAAGTGAGGAGTAGAGAATGACCTAGAGGTTATGAGCCTGGGTGACCAGGAGGATGAATCAATACATTGGCCATGTGTGACAATGTGTATTTCATATTTCTCTCCCTCTGAGAGGTGGGAGGCATGCTTCACTGTCTACGTGATCTTTATGAGAATGATATGCAAATGAATTGAAGATATCCTTTAAAAAAAATACAGGAAGGGAGGAAGCGGGCTTTTGCAAACAATTCTTTAGTCTAGTTACACAATTGGCTAGAAGGTGTATAGAATACAAGACCCTGCTGTGTTTATTTTTCACTGATCTCCTTTCCTCCCCCCACCCCCCCAAAAAAAGTTGCCACCCACAAGGAATTTTCTTTCCATTTGGATTTTGAACTGGGCATCCTCCATAACAGTTACAACACCTTTGGCAAGTATATAGATACCTTACTTAATAATCAAAGGATTGTAGACAAGTTAGCTCTGTTGTTACATCTAAACATGCATGGAAGACATCTTGTTGGAGGAGAACCTTTAAGGCAACATTTTGCCCTTTTAAATCAAATACTTTTTATAGTCCACAAACATTAAGCACAGTGGGATCTTGTATTCTCTACACCTTTCAGACAACTCTATGATTGTAAGTGTTGTCTGTTGTAGAATATCCTTTGTGAAATATTGACTGTTCCCTTCCCAGACCGTCATCAATGGAGCCCTTGATGTATGTGTGTAGATTATTTTGTAGAGATAGGAAAGTGACGTGTGAGTTGGTAGTTACTTATGTTCTTTGCCACTTTTTTAAAAAATAATAAAGTCTGAGTTTTTGTTTACCCAAGTTTTTGATTTCCTCTCCTTTTTTAGATATCTTGAGAGCTGATTCCTCAACGCCCCCAAAATCATGTCACCTGAATTGGACCACTGTCATTTATGCTCTGTCCTATCCAGCTGCTCTTCTCATCTTTATTTTCCCCTATCCCTATCCTTAATTTCAACTCACAGTAAGAGGGAGAAGTGGGGTCATCTCAAGTTCAGAAGATGGAGAGAGATCACTTCCAGGTGAATGATAGAGAAGATTAAGGAAAGTTTCATAGAAGAGTTAACATTGGATGTATATCCTGAAGAACAGGAAGAATCCCCTCTCAAGGAAGTTTGGGGTGGGGGTTGCCTTTGAGGCAGAGGGGAATGGCATTACCTAAAACAGTAGTCTCCAACCTTTTTTGACCATAAGCCCCTAGCAGCAGCCCCCCCACCAAATCAGTACCCATCTCCCATACATTCATGTTTACTAACTTATAAATTATATATGTAATAATGTTATGTATATTGTAAAACAGACTTAAAATAGATGTTAAGAAGATAAGACAATTATTAAATAAGCAGTATTTATTTTTTAATTTATTAATGGTATACTTTATGCTTTCACAAAAATTTCACTTTTAGTCAGAGAAATATGATTAAATATACTTCATTATTTTTTAAAATATTGGTTAAACAACTGAAGGTCTGGTTTTGCATTCAACTAACTTCAATATTTGATTTTAAGGATTGTCAGAGCTAAAAAAGATCTTACAAAGACACATACATGCAAATAGAAGTGTAATGTTGATTATTCTTACTAAATCATGATATTGATTTTTTCTATTTCTTCTACAACTATACAATAATTTTTGTTGAAATTTGGTCATTAGGTTTCCATTTTCCCTGAAGGGAGATGAGCATGGTCTCCGGAAATTAGATCCTAGATCTCAAGGGTGGCCATTCCAGGTAGGGAGAAGGGGGCAGCAGCAGGGCAGATGGTAAGATGCCTAGCTAGGTTCTGTTTTCCTGGTGATAAATGGCCTACCTCATTTACTTCCAAATTGTTCAATAGGTTTGGTGGGATCTTGAGAAGAAGGATGCAGATTTGAGAGACTCTGTGCTTGGCTACTTGAATTCCAAGCCCACCTGGAGCAGCAGTTACATTTGCCTCTCTTTTCTTGCTAGTTATTACTGCTGCTTGTTTCTGCACCCATTTCTACTTCCGCAGCCCTCTTTGAGGCTATTCTGGGTGCAGCTCCTTTCTGACTGGACTTCCTTTGTTCTAGAAGCAGAGGAATCATCCTCCGGAAGTATTTCCCTAGCTTCCAGGCCCACCTAAACTCCTGTGTCATCACAGGCATGTTCTGGGTTAGAAAACACACATCCCATCCATCTTCCCCTGAGGGTGAGGCTCTGGAACAGTCTCCACCCCCAGGGAAGCCAAATCTGTTTGTTCCTTTGCAGCCTAAAGTCCTGGTGATATGGGAACTATGTTTCCTCCCTCTCCCCCAGGGGTAGAGCAATGTGCTAGGGAAGCATAAATTCAATCCTGCCCACAGTGTCTAGGGCAAGGGTGGGGAACCTACAGCCTCAAGGCCACATGTGGTCTTCTAGGTCCTTGGATGTGGCCTTTTGACTGAGCCCAAGTTTTACAGAATAAATTCTTTTATTAAGGGGATTTGTTCTGTGAAGTTTGGATTCAGTCAAAGGGCCACACTTGAGGACCTAGAGGGCTACATGTGGCCTCAAGGCCACAGATTCCCCCCCCTGCCTTGGCCTACGGTGAGGCCCTAAAAGAGTCCTGCTGTCCAAGAAGCACTGTCCGCCTCTCTCTGTCCCCCAGGGGAGTGGTCAGCCCAGGCCAGGGGACGAAAAAGTGTGTGCTTTGCTGCTTTTGTGGCAAGGACATGAGAAGGAGAATGGGGGGTGGGGAGCACAGAGATGTAACTGGGAATGCCTGCCTGCCTGGCTGCCTGCCTGCCTGGCTGCCTGCCTGCCTGCCTGGAGATACTAGAGTGTGGCTGACCATGCAGTGCAGCCCGCACTGGACAAAGGCAGAGGGAAGCAGAGTGGTGGCATCTGCTCTCCTCAGTTCCTTCACATGCCCCCAAAAGATCATTCTGCATCCTGCCTGAGGTGCCCACATCCCCTTCTAGAGACTACTCTAGCCCCACTTTGGGTCCCCTTATCCTCCTTGTTGCCCTCCGCCAGATCCATCCATACCACAATCCTTCATAAAAGGACAGCCCCCAGAGAGAAGTGACTTTGACCACACCATCCTTTCAATTACGCAACTATTTCTGCCTTCTTAAGGCCCCCCTGGAAGCTATCTAGTCTGCCTCCTCTCCCCTTATTCTACAACTGAAAAAAAAAAAAAGCAAGACTCAGAGAGGTTACTTGATTTGCCCAATACCTAGCAAGTAATAAAGCTGGGATTCAAGCCCAGAGCTTCTAATGGTCCTGCCCACCTCTTTTCCCTCCACTTTGTCTATACTCTCAGTGGGAGAGGGATACTTATGCCCTAGAGAGGAATGTGTACTGCAGAAGAGCTGGGAAAAGATGAAATTGTCATCCTGAGATCACTGAGGAGGGGCTTGGGATCAAACTGATAGAATTCCAGAGCCCTCCAGGGACATCTAGAGTAAGAGAGCAATTCAGAGCCGATTTATCTACTCAGGCTTCCATCAGTGACATCCTTCAGGGGCAGGAGAATCTGTGCTCTGGGTTGGTACAAACCATTGGGTCATTTGGTTGGTACAAACCACTGGGTCAGAACCTTGGGAACTTTTTAGAGATAAAGAGCACACATTTATCCCTTTCTCCTCCTCCTTGTGACTATCATCTATACAGAAAAGAAAATCTGAAACTACCACAATCAGAGAGACTCAGAAATCATTCCAGATATAACCTATTTGGATCATCCAGTGATCTTCTCCTCCTTTCTTCCTTGCCTCAACCCTCTTTTCCCTCCACATCCCCAGATATACAGTCTTAAATTAGACAGATAATTGCCTCCATTCCTCTCCCAGGACCACAGAATGTTAGAACCGAAAGGGACCTTAGGGATCGGCTAGTGCAACCCTCTCCTTTTATAAATGGAGAAACTGAGGCCCAGAAAGAGAAAGGACTTGCCTAAGGTCACACAAGAACTGAGATTCAAATGAAAGCCTTCTGATTCTCCCTCCCTCCCCACTCCTCCCCGCTCCTCACCCCAGGTCTGGTGTTCTTTGGATTGCACCCCATCATTTCTTGGCATACTGCAAGCAGCCTTGGACTAGGAATCAGAAGACCTGGATTTGAGTCCTAGGTCTACCATTCACTGATATGTGACCTTGTAAGTCACTTCATTTCTTTGGTCCTCAGTTTTCTCTTATGTAAAATGGGGCTATTTAATACTTGCCCTATTTGCCTTACAGGGTTGTTATGATGATTACACGAGATAACAACAGGGAAAGAGCTTTGCAACCTGTAAAGCAGTATATAAAGATGAACTATGAATATTAGCAGAAGAAATATAACCAGATTATAGAAAGTGCTGGCTCAGATAGAAGGCATATTAACCCCCCACCTCTGCCCTCCTTAACCTAAAGACAGGAACCTCTATCTGGTCAGGGAAAGAGGAAGGTAATATGGAGTGGTGGAAAGAATTCCAGATTTGGAATCCAAAGAACTAAATTTTAATCCTGGTTCCATCACTTACTGTCTGTGTGACCTTAGAGAAGTCCTTTCCCTTATTTCCTCAATCTCCTTATCTACGGGAGACTATGGGTTCGCCGCATGGCATGTAACGTCAGCATTGATTGATATGTTTGTTAAGTTTATTGGAGATATTTTCTCTTTTTATATTCTTTGTTATAACTTATGGCTCTCTGTGAGAGCAAGGGGGATATACTTGGAAATTAAGATGATATGAAAAACAAAAGATATCAATACAAATCTCAAAAAAAAATATATGCCAAAAAAAATAGGAAATTAAAATAGAGGGTTTCAAGGATCCCTTTTAGCTCTAGGTCCTATGACATACTGTTAGTCTTAGATTCCACCTTCCCCATATGTTATATGGGCCAGAGTAGTGCCAAGGACCCCAGGCCTCACCCTTGAAAGATAACCATGTTGAGCTTGCTATGGCAACAGAAGACGTAGGTGGAAATGTCCCATCAATTCAGGATGAGCAGTGAAATTCAGGCTCAAGATTGGGCTAGATAATATAGCTTTGGAAGTTATTTGCATCTAGATGATAATTAAATTCAGGAGAGTGATTGTTATAAGGAAGAAGAGAGGAAAAAAGTCCAGAACAGAGCCTTGGGGGACACTTAACAATTAATGAGCAAGAGATAGCTTATCACCCAGCAAAGGAAACTGAAAAGGAGTGAGTTGAAGGAGGCCACCATTCTTGAGGTTCCTAACCTAGGAGCCATCCTTAACTCTTCATTCTTACTCCAAAAATAATCTTCAAATCTTTACCAAATCTACCTCCAATGTGCATGCATTCCCTTCTCTCCACTCCCCACCACAACTGTCATTCAAACCTTCGTCAGCTATTGCCTGGGCTACTGCCAGGGCTTCCTAAGTGACTACCCTGCATGCATGCTTTCCCTCACACTGATCCATCTAGTTGCCAAACTGCTATTCCTAAAGCACAAGTCTGACCATGCTGCTCACCTTCCATGAAGCTTCCCTCTCTTCCTATTGCCTCTAGGAAAAAGAATACAAGTTGCACTATTTGACATTTGTAATCCTTCCCAATCTGCCTTTGACCTATCTTTCTAGTTTGATGAAACATTATGTCCCCCTCACGTACTTTATGTTCCAACCAAAATGGATGGCTTGACGTTTCCCACATACAACGTTCTATTTTCAGAACATTCTCCCTCCTTACCTCCACCTTTTGGAACCCCTAGCTCACTGCAAGGCTCAGCTCACATTCCACCTCCTCTAAGATATCTTTCCTGATTCCCTCAGGTATTACTGCCTTCCCAAATTACTATGCATTTACCTCAATACATATATATTGTTAAAAGAAGACTCCCCAGGCCCAAAAAGAAGGACCCTAAATGAAAGAGAATCTTATTCAGATTACAAAAGCATTGTTGTCTGAAAAGAACATGCAAAAGAAAACTTACAAGTCAGCAAAGAGGGAGCAAGAGTTCTCAGCTGCTCAAAGGGGAAAAGGATGAGGTAATATAGTTTCTAGAGCATTTCTGGGTGGTGAAGGGTGGGGGAGGTTAAGGGAGAAGACATCTGTAGACACAATAAGCCAGGCAGCAGGATGTTTAGAAAATCCTGAGCAAGGTATTAAGTCTGCAGCTGCTGTTCAAGGTTGCCCTTGAGCTGGTCAAGGCTGGTGTTGTGGTTTCTGGCTGCTACAGGCATCTCCAAATTCAGCTAGAGTTCACTCACAAAGAATCACTGGTATGTCAAGCAGTTTTAGGCTTCAGAAACTTTTCTGATTGGTTTAGCTGTTGTGTAACTCTGACAGGTTACTATAGTCATTACAGAACCCATGTTAACAATATACATATATGTGTGTATATACATGTATGTGTATAGATGTGTGTATACATACATACATATACACACCCACACATCTGTTTACATATCTACAATACATTGATCCCTGCCTCTCCCCTCAAAAAGACTGTAAACTCCTAAAAGGCAAGTATTTCTAGAGGACTATTTCATTTTTGCCATTGTATCCCCACTACAGGATTCCTGGTACATAAGAGTCATTTAATAAATGTTGGTTGACTTTAACTAACTTGGGTGGTTAGAGAAGAGAAGAACCCAGAGAGACTAGTTAAGGAAGCCAAGAAAAGAGAGAATATTTAGGAGGAGGGGATAGTAAATAGTGTCAAAAGCCCTAGAGAGGTCAAGAGAATGAGGACTGAGAAAAAGCCATCCTTCTGCTAAAAGTGATCTCTGCCTCCTGAAATTTCTCATTTGTACTCTCCACCTACCTTTAGCTGTGAACATGTCAAAACCTCTTTATTGGATTATTACATTGTTGAAACCAGAGATAGTATCTAATTCATTTTGTGCAATGCTCAGTGTGAGGCCTTGAACATTAAAAGCACTTGGTTTGTTGAACTGAACTGAACTGATTCACAGACAAACAGACACTCAGAATGTGGAAGTTTGCCAAAAAGACAGTTGGCAAAATGGAGCATGTCTAGAGCCACAAAGATGGGGAAGAGACTGGACACCATGAAATATAAGATTACTTGAAGAACCTGGAGATGTTTAGCCTGGAAAAGAAAAGACTTCCATAAGGAAGAATGTGACCCATAACATTAGATATTTGAAGGACAGAAGTAGTGACAATGGGTGGAAGCTCTCAGGCAGGTAAATTTCAGCTCAATGTGAAGAAAAACTTCCTACCAATCTTAACTTCAAATGAGATAATGTGGCATTGAAGAATTTTGCCAAGTATTTCCTACATCAGCCCCATGAAGAGAGAGAATATGCTGAGAAGCTGATAAAACTCCAAAAGCAACAAGGTGGCAGGATCTTTCTTCAGTACATCAAGAAACCAGATTCTCCAAAGTTAAAAAGATATCTCAGGAAGTAGTGGGCTCTCCATCACTGGAAATATTACTGTATGGATACACTAGTAACCAGACAAGTAATTCTGTACCAGTTGATTTAGATGACCTGTCAACTTCCTTCTAGTTCTGGTATCCAGTGAAGTGACTTGCCCAAGGTCACATAGTTAATGAGTTAAAATCAGGGTTTTCCCAGTCCAGATCTCCATCTGCTACTTCAGGCTAAATCAACCCCACTCCCCTCCTCCCAGCCACTTTTCCAAACCCCTCCCCCCCCCCATACATACATATTTGTGATTTATCAGTCCTTTCCCTCAGTTCTAAACCAGCATCTTAGGAGTGGGAACTGTCTGCCCAGGGACTTTTTTCTTTTCAGTGAATCAATCAGCATTTATTAAATACCCCCTGGGACCCCAGTTTTGTGCTTAGTTTGGCCCTGAGGGAGACATGGAAGAGGAGACCTTCTCTGCTGTCAGATTTATTTTGAGTGTAGCTTGATGTCTGAGGCTCCTAAGAAAGCATTATTAGCACAAAGAGTCCCTGCCATCAGGTAGCCTCCAGAGGCAAGATAATGGCATGGTTGAAAATGAGGTTGATGTGATTGGAGCCTTGGGTCGGGGGAGAAGGAGTTACAGAGAATCAGATTAGATATTGTTTAGAGTTCTAGATTTCTTTCTCTGCTATGACAATCTAGTGAGAACACCTTCACACACACATTCCTCACCTCCCAGCCCTGCCTCAACATCCCCATCTCCACCCCCAGCCCTGCCCCAGGCCCAGGAGGTCTGTCATACATCTCACCTCCCCATCCATCAAACGCCAGTTGTGAAGTCATTTCAATGACCTGTCATCAGACCCAGGGAGGTTTTGTCACTACCTCCCAGACACCAGCAGAGGGCACACTTCTCCAGAATCTTCTTCCATAATCCACCCTTTCTTCTTAAACCTGGAATTTAAGAGGTGGCAAAGCTCTTTAGAGATCATAGGAGGAGTGGGGTGGGGGGCCTGAAGCCCACAGTGGTTAAATGACTTGCCCACTCTCTTTTTTCTCTTCTCCTCTCCTCTTCTTTCCCTCTCTCTTTTCCTCTTCTTTTCCCTCTCTTCTCTCTTTTCTTCTTTCCTCTTCTGTTTTCTCCTTTCCTCTTTTCTCTATCTCTTTCTCTCCTCCTTTCCTCTCCTCTTTTTTTCCCTTCCTTCTCTCTTTTTTCTTTTCTTGATCTGGACCTCTGTTTTGGTGGAAATAAGGAACTCCTGGTGTAGAAATTCCTGATATCATTGCAGGTCAGTAACTCATTCATAAGTGATAGTCTTCAAGCACAACCTAGATCTTTGAATGGTTTGTACCACTTTTTTTCTCTGCTTCTCTCATCCACTCCTTCCCCTTCTTCTCCCACTCCCTGTCATCCTCTCCCAGTTCTCCTGCCAAGAGCTAACATAGTCCTGAGTCCCAAGATCTCACTGTGTCCTGGGCTAGATCTGGAGATTTATCTGTGAAGTTAGGTACCACATTTTGTAATGAAACACACCTGAAAGAATAAGCTCCTTTATACAAGTAGTTAGTCCATACCAGGCAGCCTTCAGTATGGGCAATGCAGGCAGCCTCTAACTATGAGGAAATGGTTCTCATCTTCCCCTGGTTGCAATTATTCAATTCCACAAATATTTATTGAGCATCTACTCTATTCAAGGCAGTAGAATGGGGTGAAAAGGGCTCTGGATTAGGAGTCAGGAAAGCTGGGTTTTGGTCTCAGTTGTATGAACTGAGGTGGGTCCCTTTCCTCTATGGGTCTGTTTTCTCAGTCAAATGAGGGAGTATAAAAGGGTCCACTCCTAGATCTTAAATTTTACTTAAATATCGGCTTCCAGGGACTCTCGCTCCTTCTTGGACCTGGTCAAGGGGACCTTGTCGTTAGCCCCAGGCATTTTTCTTTGTTACTTTATTGATCTTCCTTGATCACTGAATTCTAATCACAGAAATAGAATTTCAGAACTGCAAGGTGATGCTAAAGTCTAGTTAGTCCAAACTGTAGCTAAGCAAGAATGTCCTTGATAACATTTCCAACACGTAGTTATCCGCCCTTCACTTGAAAACCTCCAGCTAGAAAAAACCCACTATCTCCAAGCAAGCAAATCCATTTTGAGATAGGTTGAATTGCTAGGAATTTTTCCATTATGTTTAACCAACATCTGTCTTTCTTTCCTTCTACCTAGTCTCAGAGTCTGAGTATAAGTTGAATTGATCTAAGCCCTCTTTTATACCACAGCTGTTCAAATTCTTGAAAATGGCTTCATGTCTCAAGTTTTCTCATCTACTGATCAAATATGTCCAGTTCCTTTAAGCAAACTTCTATGGTATGATCTTGGTGCCAGTCCTATATAGGATGCCCTACTGTAAATGCTCTTCAGCATGTCAATGTCATTCCCAGAATTGACTAGGCAGGGCACAGCATGGTAGGACTATCACCTTCCTTATTCTGGGCATCATGGCTCTTTTAATGCCACTAAGATTATATTGGACTTATATTGGACTTCCTGATTCCTATGTCAACCTGTTGACTTGAATTAACCTTGTAATACACTAAAACCTTCAACTCTTTTTCATATGAAATGTCTAGCCACACCTTCGCCATATTGTACTTTTGCATTTGCTCTTTTGAACTCATGTTTTGAAGGAAGTCAGGAGAGTCTGGAGGTAGAGGTGAGGAAGAAGAGCATTCCAGGCATGGAGTTTTCTGTGGGGAAAACACCCAGGAGGTCAACATAGCTGGATCATATAATTCATGAAGGGAGTAAAGCCTAAGACCAGAAAGGGAGGAAGGGGCCAGATACAAGAATTTTATATTTGACTCTAGAGGTAATAAGGAGCCACTGGAGTTTATTTGAGTAGGGGAGGTGGCATGGTCAAACCTAAGCATTAGAAAAATCACTTCGGCCCCTTGGTAAAGGAAGGATGGGAGTATAAACAGACTTGAGGCAGGGAGACACCAACCTAAAGGCTATTGCAATCATCCAAGAATGAGGTGATGAGGGTCTGCACCAGGGTGTGTGAGTGGAGAAAAGAAGGTTTCAGATATATGTATATATATACATATATATATATATATGTATAAGAGATGCTATGGAGATGGAAATGATAAAACTTGGCCATAGATTGGATATGTAAAGTGAATACAAGTGAAGAATCAAAAATGACTCTAGGTTTTTAAGCCTGAGAAACTGGGAGGATGGTAATATCTTAGTAGGGCAGTTCAGAAGAGGAGAAGATTTGGGGGGAAAGCTAATGGTCTGTTTTGAACATGTTGAGTTTGAGATATCTACAATTTATCTACTTCAAAACATCTAAAGGCAGTTGTTGAGGTGAGACTGGAGATCGGGAGAGAAGTTAGGGCTGAATATATAGATTTGGGAATCACCTATAGAAAGATGATAATTGAACCCATACAAGTAAGTAGATCACCAAGCAAGGTAGTAAAGAGAGGGAAAAGAGAAGAGGCCCCAGGACAGAGCCTTGAGGGACACTCACACTCAGAGGGCATGACCTGGATAAAGATCCAGCAAAGGAAGATAAGAAGGAAGAAGTTAGGAGGAGAATCAAGAGAGAGCAGTGTCCTGGAAACCTAGAGAGAAGAGGATGATCAATGGTGTCAAAGATTTCAGAGAGGTCACGAAGAATGAAGACAGTTTGGCAGTTAAGAGATCTTTGCTAATT
Source organism: Vombatus ursinus (assembly GCF_900497805.2). Classification (NCBI taxonomy): domain Eukaryota; kingdom Metazoa; phylum Chordata; class Mammalia; order Diprotodontia; family Vombatidae; genus Vombatus; species Vombatus ursinus. The sequence continues at coordinate 13,106,343 of NW_020947062.1, read as the reverse complement.
TTGGAAAAAGCAATTTTGGTTGAATGTTGAGGTGAGAAGTCAGACTGCAGAGAGTTTAGGAGAGAGTAAGAGAAGGCAGCGAGTATAGACAACTTTCTCAAGGAGTTTAGCCATAAGAAAGAAGAGATATAGAACAATAGGGATGCTCAGATCTAGTGAAGTTTTTTTTTTTCCCCAGGATGAGGGAGACATAGGTATGTATATAGCAAGGAAGTAGTCCATAGTTAGGTAGAAATTGACGATGATCAGGAGAGTGGGGGTGACAGAGGAAACAATCTGCTGGAGATACACAAGGAAAATTTGGGCAATCTAACATGCCTTAAACTACACTGCTTTACAAATAAGAGGTCTCCCATTGCTCTCTTCCTCTCCTCCCCCAATACATTCAGCTATATGGTCACAACATAAAAGCCACTTTCAGTAACACCAACCCTGTGATTTTACCTGCTGCTTACCAGCAAGGTGGTACAGTGGGTAGAGCACCAGCTTTGGAGTCAAGAAGACCTGAGTTCAAATCTGGCCTCACACACTTACTAGCTGTGTGACCCTGGGCAAGTCACTTAACCCTATTTGTCTCAGTTTCTTAGCTGTAAAATGAACTGGAGGAGATGGAAAACCACTCCAGTATCTTTGCCAAGAAAACTCCAAATGGGATCCCAGAGAGTCAGACTGAAAGGACTCAACAACAAAAACTAACAGCCTCAGAGTGAGAAAAAGACTAAAGCTCCACTTAGACCTGTTGCTAACTACTGCTGCCTCCCTGCCCCAAAGGTCAATTGTCTTGCCTGATTATGATCTCTGATTGGTTCCCAGGGCTCAGAGATCTGTCACACCCAGTCCATAACTAACTGCCCCTCTTCTCCTGCAGTTGTCACCATAACCAAATGTCCAAACATTCCTTCATTCTCTTCTTTCTGATGCCTGCACAACATCACACAGGCCACCAAAGGGCATTGTCTAGGGCTTCAGTCACAAGGACAAAGAGGATATGCAGATTCAGAAACAACATACCTGGGAAAGATCATTGCATTAGCTAGTATCTAAATTGGTTCCCAAGACTAGCTCGGCCTGTGGTTCCCTCACCTCTTCCCAGGTGACTCCAGACAAATAATCTCTTCCTCCATCCTAGAAAAGCCCCAACGCTAACTTTGGATTCACCCTCCTGACTGCCATATGTCCCAGTTATATGATCCTAGGCTTCCTCTCAGCCAATCAAGCAAGACAGGTATGGGGGTATTCACTCCACACTCTCACTTGCTAAATGCCTTTTTGTTCATTTCATGGGTGACTGTAGCCAAACAAAAGAAAGCAAAATCTGTCTGAGGCCATCCATCTGGTAATGAGCCTCCCTCATTTAGCTAAGACCTTGTCTGTTGTCTCTGAAATCCAGAGTCCTGTGTTGCTGAACCTGTGCTTCAAACCTATCTTGTACCTTCCACAGACTTTGAAAACTCAGTGTCCCCTCCATGCCATAATTAGATAGGGGAAGAGGTTTCTTCCCAGCCCCAGACACCAAAGGGAAAAGTCAGGAAATAGAATCATGTAGATACAAGATCCCATCTCTCCCCAAAGAATACCCCTCCAACAGTGCCCACAGACAAGTACATCTGTTACAGGGGGTGGAATTAGATGAACTCTCAGGTCCCTGCTAACTCTAAAAATCAATCATTCTAATTTAATTCTGTGTTTTGGGTTATTCTTCCTTTGATACTTCAATGGTTCTATGGTTTCATCAATTCCTTCCATCAAGGTAGCTCCCGATCCCATCATGCTTTTCTATCCTGTGAAGTTCTGGTTTGTGTCCTGCCACAGAGCCTCAGCAGAAGGTCCATTCAATAAGCTGGTGGTCTGTTTACATTTACAGGGAACACCTAGAAGATGTGCACCTGGGCATGCATCGGTACTCTTCTTTTTCTAATCCAACCTAAGGGGTCTTCCAACTAACCTTACATCTAATCCTATGGGCAAAACTCTGGAAACCACAAAAATATTTGGCCCCAATAATAAATTTTCAACAACATGAATGTTGTTCTATGTTATTAATAAACAAACAGGCTAGAAAATAAAATATTGAATACATAGCTACATATAATGGTTGATTACGTGAGGTAAAGTGTAACAAATATAAATATTTTTTCCAGTATGACCTGAATGTGACTATTTAGCAACTTTATTTGTGAAGCGTTTGGCAGTCATTGTTATCACTGTTCATGACATCCTCATATGACAGGTTAGCACTGAGATTCCCATTTTATTTAAAAATTTTTATTGTTTTTTACATAACTGTCACTCCCCAATTACTCAACCTCCGTCATGTAACAAATAAGTAAAGATAAGCAAAACAAATCAAAACACTGGATATGTGTGGAAATGTATACCTCATTCTGCACCTATAGTTCACTACTTATCTGCTAAGTGAACATTTCCAATTTTACAAGTGAAAAAAATGGAGGCACTTTAAAGTAAATTGCCTAGTCCTGTGGGGACAGGCAGCATGTAACTCAGAATCCTGAATCTCTGATTTAGTGTTTTGCTCACTACTATGAATGTTGTCTCTTTGAAATCTGTTCTGACATGCTCCTCACCAAAGATCAGTTAAAGGGTAAATAGGGCAGGTGAAGTCAGGGGATAGGAGGGAATGACTAAAAGGTAGTAGAGGTGATATGGCACAGCTATGGAATTCTGAGTATTATCAATAAGACTTCCCCACATACATACACACACACACCTTCTGTCACCTTGCCATCAGCTCCCCATCTCTGCTTTCTTCTGGGTAGAAATAAGATCCATGACCTGTCTATCAAACTAAATTACATACTCTGTGCAGTCTATCTATAAGGACTTTTAATATCATCCCCCTAAATATTAAAACATCACCTTCTTACCACCTTGCCTCCAAACTAGATATTTTGTTTGCTCTACTTTAAATCATCATTATCTTTTCCCTCCACTGTTCTGCTTTCTTATGACTTCTTGAAAACTCATTTTTAGGTATATGGAACAAAACTGTAACTTTTTTGCTAATTTATAATAGCACATGAAGATGATAATAATATGTAGATGATATTATCAAATGACTTTTAAAAGTGATGAACACTTTTGCAACATCCAATTTAATGTTCTAGGGATGCAGAAGTTTTCCTAGAATCTCATAATTGGAAGGGACCTAAAAGGCCATCCAGTGCCTCATTTGATAGATGAGAAAGCCTAAACCCAGAAAAGAGAAGTCATTTGCCCAAGGTCATACAGCTAGTCAATGGCATATTTAGGTGTAGGACCTATATGTCTCCAAATGCTCCTTACTTTATGTCCAGTGTCCCATCCTGTCTTATTCCATCCAACTTCCCAATGGACTTAGAGTCATTTTTAGACAGGCTGAGGGGGCAGGGAAAAGGTAGAACTCAAGTCAGTGTCACCTTCCTGCCATTTTACAAGTTTACAATATTCTAGTACTTTTCACATGTATCTATAAGAAAGTTTCCAACCAAGTTAAGAGAAAAGTCACTGAGTTTGGGAAGGTCAGTCTCAGCTCTGGCTGGTGCTGATTTATTTAAGCTCTTTGCCTCCTCTTGGCCCAGTCTTACTCAGAGCCAATCAAAAGACAGGAGAAAAGGAACACCATTGAGTTTAGGCATAAGCTTACAAACTGTCAGCACCATGGCCAGAGACAGTAACAAAACTGGAATGAGACTGGGTAGTGATCATTGTGCTGAAGAAAAACATTGAGCCATCATTAAAATCCAGTGCTCTACCAACATGTATTTGAGGATGGGGAAAATATTGAGTGAGGAGGAAGAGAAAGGACAGAAAGAGGAGAAGAAGGAGGAGAAGGAGGTAAAGGAGGAAGTGGAGCCAGAGGAAAGCTGAACTCTCACATTCTCATAGCACTTTTAGGTTTACGAAGCACTTTCCACAAAGTAATCCAGCACAAAAATTTATGCTGCCATTTTAAAAAAAATGAGGAAATTGAATATTAGAGAAGTTAACTGATGTGCTCAGGGTCACATAACAAGGGACTTTTAGAGCTGGGTTGTAAATCCAGATATTTCCTTACTAAGTCCAAGGATCTTTCCACTATACAATACTGCCTTTCTGACTACCTATCAAGGGCAGTTGTCATTCATTTCTTCACATATCTTATATATGTCCTCTTATTTCCACTCACCCAGCTAACACCCTAATTCAATCAGTCAATAACAAGCATTTATTAAGCAATTATTATGGGGCATCTGGGTAGCGAAGTGGATAGAGCACTATGACTGGAGTCAGGAAGATCTGAGTTCAAATCTGGCCTCAGACATTTATTAGCTGTGTGACCTGGGGCAAGTCACTTAACCCTGTTTGCCTCAGTTTCCTCATCCATAAAATGATCTGGAGAAGAAAACCATTCCAGCATCTTTGCCAAGAAAATCCCATGGACAAAGTCTATGGGGGTACATAGAGTCAGACACGATGGAACAACCATCTGCCAGACACTGTGCAGGCACTGGAAATGCAAAGAAAGGCAAAAACAAGGTTCCCACCTTCAAAGAGCTCACATCTTAATGAAGAGACAACATGTAAATAACCAGGTACATACAACTTAAATAGAAAGTAGTCTCAGAGGGAAGTTGTGTTCCTTTTGGGGGGGGGAGGGTGTGGTGACCAGGAAAGACCTCCTGCAAAACAGGTGGGATTTTAGATGCGTCTTGAAGGAAGTCAAGAAAGCCAGTAGGAAGGGCTGGGGAGAGAGAGCATTCCAAGCATGGACTCTAAAGATAGAGTTTCCTTTGAGAAGAGCAAGAAGGTCATTGTAGTTAGATCATAGAGTGTATGGAGAGGAGTAAAGTGTAAGAAGACTAGAAAGGTAGGAAGGGGCCAGACCTTAAATTCCAAACAGAGGACTTTATATTTGATCCTGGAGGTAATAGGGAGCCACTGGAGTTTACTGAGCAGGAGGTGACATAATCACACCTTGTTTTAGGAAATTCCAGCTGAGTGGAAGATGGATTGGATCAGGATGAGGCTCAAGTCAGGGAGACGAACCAGCAAGCTATTTCAATAGTTGAGGCATGAGGCGTTAGGGATATATGAGAGATCTTGTGAAAGTAGAAATGACATGACAACATATTAGATGTGTGAGTGAGTGCAAGTGAGGAATGAAAACCCTCATCACCTCTCCAATTGGACAGTTATGGTAGACTTCCAACCAGTCTTCTTGCATCAAGTATTTCCCCACAACAACTTAATAAATCAAGTATAAACTCTATTGCCTCTAGGATCAAATGTAACATCCTTTTCACCATTTAAAGCCCTTCCCAGCCCAGCTCCTTTCTACCTTTCTAGTCTTCTCATACATTACTCCCCTCCATGAACTCAACGGTCCAGCCATACTGGAACCTGTACTTCTTGACCCATAAATCTCTACCTCTCATCTCCATGCCTTTGTCCTCACTGTCCCCCATGCCTGGAATGCTCTTCCTTTCCTTACCTCATAGAATCTCTGGCTTCTCTCAAGACTCAGATCAAATACAATCTTCAGGAAGAGGTTTTACCTAATCATACCCCCCTCTCCACCCTAGTTTCTAGTGCCTTCCTCTTTATGCTTTTCTTCCATATAGACTGTATGAATCTATTTATATATACATGATTTCTGCCATTAGAATGTAAGTTCTTTAAGGTTGGGGATTGTTTTTGCATTTTTATATCTCCAGTGCTTAGCATGTTGCTTGTTGGTTGTTCAATTGACCGATTAATTGGATCCTTCAAGAGTCTCTCTGAAGAGCCTTTCATGACCACTCCAGCCCGTAAGTATCTCTCCCTCTTCTATACCACCCTCAGACTTCAAGTTTGAACCACATCTTGGAGCTCATTCTCTTACTATCTTACATTGATTTCTGATTATTCTTGAGAAATCCCTAGCTCAGGGGCAGCTAGGTGGTGCAGTGGGTAGAGCACCAGCCTTGGAGTCAGGAGGACTTGAATTCAAATCTGACCTCAAACAAATAACACTCACTAGCTGTGTGACTCTGGGCAAGTCACTTAACTCCAATTGCCTCACCAAGAAAGAAAGAAAGAAAGAAAGAAAGAAAGAAAGAAAGAAAGAAAG
>NW_020947062.1:13026192-13100245 GCF_900497805.2 Vombatus ursinus | reverse complement strand
AAAGAAAGAAAGAAAGAAAGAAAGAAAGAAAGAAAGAAAGAAAGAAAAAAAAAAGAAAGAAAGAAAGATCCCTAGCCCAGACTGTAAACTCCATGAGGGCAGAGTTCAGGTCGTCTTCTCTGTGTCCCCAGAATTTGAACTTCTTGAAAACAGAGTCTCCTGTCTCCCCCAAAATTACAATCTCTTTTAAAAATATTCTGAACTTAATGGACACCAAATAAAATAGGCATTTCCATATACAGAGCAGAACAAAAAAAGAAAATGGTACATGAAACTGAGAACCTCTAGTATATACAGCTTGCTTTTCCTTTTAATATATATAACCAATTAAACATGTAACTTTCAAACCTGTCCTGCTTCATTCATTCTGGCCTTCCTTCTGTTCTCTTCTGTTCAATTAAAACTATTTCAGTGACTCTTTTTCTTTCTTTCTTTTCTTTCTTTTCTTTCTTTCTTTCTTTCTTTCTTTCTTTCTTTCTTTCTTTCTTCTTTTGGCTACTCTATTCCTAGGCCCCTCTCCCTCCTTCCCACCCTCCCCCAAACTGAAACAAAACCCTTGAAACAAATAAGCATAGTGAAACAAAACAAATTCCTTCATTGGCCAGATCCAAAAATGCATGCAACATTCTTCACCTTAAGCCCATAACCTCTCTGTAATCTCTCTGCCAAGATTATCAGCTTCCTGAAAAAGAGCCAAAGTCCTCTCTTCCTCAGTCTCCCCAAAACTGCAAGATCCCTTATTTCAGAGTTCAGGCTTTTCTTCTGCTGTTTATTTTCAAATTATGAGCTTTCTGAAGGAAAGACCTCCATCCCTGGGAAAGTGTCTGGTCCTTCTTGGGTCTCCCCATAGTGGATCAAGAATTGAAATTAAGGGGCAGCTAGGTGTCGCAGTGGATAGAGCACCAGTAGTCAGGAGGACCTGAGTTCAAATCCTGCCTCAGACACTTACTAGCTGTGTGACCCTGGGCAAGTCACTTAACCGCAATCTTCTCTGCCTATCCCACCCTCAAAAAAGTGTTCAGCACAGTGATTGGCCTAACAAGTTTAAGCCCTAGTTCTCCCACTAAATTCCTATGTAACTTAGGCAAGTCTCTAGATCCTGGTTCATTATAAAAACTAGAGAATTGGATTAGATAATCTTTAAACGCTGACATGATTCTATAAGGACCTACTAATTTAATTCAATCCAACAAACAATTATTAAGCACATACTATATACAGAACAAGGCAGCTAGGTGTCTTGCTTTGCAGACAGTGGATAGTGTCTGCCATGGAGTCAGGAAGACTCAGGCTTCCTGAGTTCAAATCCAGCCTTAGACACTTACTAGCTGTGTGACTCTGGGGAAATCACTTAACCCTGTTTGCCTCAGTTTCCTCATCTGTAAAATGAGCTGGAGAAGGCAATGGCAAACCCTATGCCAAGAAAACCCCAAATGGGGTCACAAAGAGTCGGACACAACTGAAACAACTGAACAACAACAAAACAACATATGCAGAACAATGTGTTGGGAGACACAATGTTTAGATAAGACATAATTCCTGACCCTCAGAACTTAAAATCTAGTAGAGGAAGATGATACATAATACAAAATACTATTTGATAAGTGCAAAGTTCTATTCATAGTCCTGGGAATAAATTGTTACCAGCAGAGAGGGGAAGAAATCAGGGAAGGCATCCTGAAAGAGGTGATATTTGAGTTGACCTTTCAATGGACAGAGAAAAAGTGAAAGGAGATCCCTCCAGATATAGGAAAGAGCAACAATTGTGGACAACTCTTTAGAGAAGTTTGACTGTGAAAGGAAGGATAGATATAAGATGATAGCTTGAGGGGATGATAGGGTCATGTCAGTAAGTCAGTAAGTGATGGACATGGCATTTGAGCTGAATTTTCAAAGAAAGATAAGAATTTAACTAGGGAGTTAGAGAGGAAAGGTATTCTAAGCAAGAATTTAAGAAGATGTATGGAGCCTTCAAAGCAAGGTCATCTTCAAGGGATGGAGAGATGTAAATCTGACTGGAGTATGGGGAGCACAGGGGGTGTGATAAGGGATCAGGCTTGAAAGGTAGGATGACCCCAGATTGTGGAAGACCTTGAATATCAGGCAGAGAAGTCTGAATAATTAGATGACTAAATATCAGGGTCATAACGACTTCGTGATCTCATATCAATCATTCTTATAAAGTATTTGGGAGTATCATTAACCGTTTTTTAAAAAACCGTATGTCTATTTAAACTTAACCGTCTTTCCCAGACATTTAAAAGCTACAATCAAGCCATTGCTCCATGTGTCTCCAGGACTATTCTCTGGGCAGGGTTTTATTATATAATCAATTTTCCCCCTGCAGAACATGGAAGAAGCCTTGAGTATATTAGCTTCTTCCTCAGGGTACTGGGCAAAATAATTCACCCTAGATATATGTTTTTATTCAAACTCCATCTCCCATGCATTTATGGATCAATAAACATTGCAGGGTAATTCTCTAGTGCTCCTTAGGGACACATTCTCAGGATAAATTTGGGATATGGGAAAATGGAATTTATCAAGTGCCATAAAACTTAGCACCCAATGTGACAAGCTTATGTCAGCATTAAGCTCAAATGCTACTAACGTCATCAGAGGCATACTGTTTCTGAGGCAAGGAAAGAGTGATTGGAGCCAATATTTTTCAGTGCTGCTACCTAATATGTCCTTGCAAATACTTCCTGGCCCACAGGCCTGCAGGAGGGTCTCTAGGATGCTACATGGACCTTCAATGAAAGATTTATAGAAAGACAATGACAAGAGGGACACAAATGAGGAGGCGCGATGGGACTATGATCCAAAGTGGTGTAGGGAGTTCCCACATTATCAGTATTCACTGTAGATCAGATATCCATTAAAGAGTAATGGATTGCTTCTCTATTGAGGTACCAAAGATGAGGGCGATATGGTGAAAAGAACCCTAAAGTTGGAGTAAGAAAATCTTGCCTCCTGTTCAGATTCTGCCACCTACCTATTGAGCAAAAATGGCAAAGATAAGGAGAGCTCTTCAGTGGACTATGCAGTCAATAACGTTCCTCCTCCACACCTTGACTTTTTCCTTTTAGTAGGTAGCTTAATGTCAGAGACAGCCCAGTACAATGGAGAAAGAGCTGGTCTCAAAGTCTGGAAGACCTAGGTTTGAGTCCTGCTGTTAACACCTACTGCCTGTGTGATTCTAGGCAAGTCACTTAACCATTTCAGGTAATTCTTTAAGACTATAAATTGCAGAGAAGGCATCAACCCACAATGGTAGAAGGAATTTATTCATTGAGGAATGAAATCCAGCCCCTAGCCCTAAATACCCCCAAGATCAGCCCCTTCTTCATCCCCTGAAGCTACTAATGCCTCACTCCTTCTCTCCAAAAAAAATCAACCTGTATTTATTTTGCATATATTTTGTGTGCATTCATATGTGTACATGTTGTGTTCCCCCATTGAATGCAACCTTCTTGAGAGCAGGGATTATTTCGTTGTTGTCTCTGAATCTGTAGCATGGAGCACAGGACCTCTGGCACATAGTGGATGTTTAATAAATATTTGTTGATTAATTGATTTATTATTTGAATGTGTGAAGTTGGGCAAGAGTGGGGAGCTTGTCCACAGTCATACAGCTAGTGAATATCAGAGTCAGAACTTGAACCCAGGTCTGACACCAAATAACCAGTGTTATTTATAGTTGTCCAGTCATGTCCAACTCTTTGTGACTTCATGACTCTTCATGACCCTGTGGACCATACTGTCCATGGGGTTTTCCTGGCAAAGCTATTGGAGTGGTTTGTCATTTCTTTCTCCAGTGGATTAATGCAAGCAGGGTTAAGGGACTTTCCCAGGACTACATAGCTAGTAAGTGTCTGAGGCCAGATCTGAATTCTGATCTTCCTGACTCCAGGCCCAGCACTCTTATCTACTGAGCCATTTAGTTGCCTCTAGTACTTCCAGTAAAGAATATCACCCTTCCATAAGGAGACACATATATATATACGTATTATATATATATACACACATACATACACACACACATATATATGGCGGACATATGTATATATGTAGATGTGTGTGCATATGTAAAAATAAATATATATATATATATATATACCATAATATATAGGGCAGACATGAACACACTCGCTCATCTATCCTTCTTACCATGAAAGAAACAATATCCAATAAGGAAAATAGGACTCAGACAAGTTAAGTGACTTGCTCAGTGTCATCCAGCTGGTAAGTAATAAAACTGGGATTCGAAGGGCCATCTCCAGTCATCCTGACCTATGTCTTACCACTGGACTCCAAGTGACTCCAGAGGAGAAAGTGAGGCTGATGATTTTGCACAGCCCTGCCTCACTTAAATCCAATTCACTTGCAAATCAAAATATCACCCTCCTGATGTCATTGGTCCTCTTCCAGTGTCTGAAGGACAAACAACAACAAAACTGGGCTTCACAAAAGTAAGATCAGAGCACAGAGACCATCTGGTCCAACCCTCTCATTTTACATGTAGAGAAAATCAGTCCATTCAAATAGATCAGAGGTAAGATTTGAACAAATGTCTGCAAACTCCAAAGGCAGTGAGTGATCTTGCCTCTTAATGCATTGAGCTGCAAAGACTATGAGGATGATCGCATTCCCTCCTGCCCTGGTGCATTCCATGTGCAGGTAAAGTCCCAAGTCCCAGAATTTTGCATCAATTACCATGTCTAAGTAAACACTTCAGAAAGTATGGCAGAGACACGATATGGTAGGTCTGAGCCTGAAAGAATTCACAGCCTAATAATACTTGAGCAATTAATTAGGGCCAGTGGGAAGGAGAAATAAGGGATAAATCCTAAGAGCACTGTGCATCCTCTTCAATGCATCCTTTTCGAGTAATTAATAGCACCAATTTAGCTAATGAGCCATAACACAATAGGTTTAATGAAATGTACTTTTTATATTGAATAGTGGTGGGAGGCAGTTGAAGGAGGAAAAAAACCTGCACTCCTTCCACTCAGCAGTGAGAAACACTGGCCAACTTCAGCATGAAGTGTGACCTTGGGCAAGTCATTTTCCTATTCCACGACTCAATCTCCTTCATCTATAAAATACAGAGGTTGAACTAGATGATCTCTAAGGTTCTCCCACTTCTGACATTCTACAGTCAATGATACTATCCCTCTAAGATTCTATGCTGACACAGGAAAGGGGAAACCGCTTTTAAAAGATTCAGAGAGATGCAGGATTCTCCACCCTTTGCCATCTTGGTAGAGCTGGCCCAAGTGTTGTGCCCCTTATGAAAAACTATTCATTACAATGGAAAGGGCCAGGAGATATTGGTTCTTTCATTTGCTAGCCTACAACAACCTACAGTAAGTCACCTAACTTACTCTTCAGTTTACTCCTTTGGAGAATGGGTATGAACCCCTGATCTACTACTTCCTGGCTGTGACCTTGGACTTTCATTTTTCTGTGTCTCATTCTTCTTATTTATAAAATAAAGGAGTAGATCAAGACAGCCTCTACGGTCCCTCCTAACTCGAAATCTGCGCCTCTATGATCCTAAAATATAATCTGTGTCTCCACCAGAGGGCGATTGTGAGAGTCAGGAGAGATGGGATAGGAAAGTGCTTTGACAGGGGAGGACTATTGAATGAAGAGCCAGAAAAGACCTTAGAGGCAATTTCTTCTGAGGCCCAGAAAGGAAAAGATACTTGCCCAAGGTCACACAAGTAGGAATTAGCAGAGCCGGAATCTGAAACCAGGTTCTCTGACTCGAAATACAGTGTTCTTTCCATACCACCACATTATATAGTAGCAGTAGTAGTAGTAGTAGTAGTAGTAGTAATTAGCATAGTGCTTTAATATTTAATATGCCTTGTGAGCAGGAGTCACTCTGACTCCTGGAAAATAGTTAATTCCCTGAAATATAGTTAATCTATCTGAATTACTCAGGGGTTAGCAAACTCAGCCTGTTGGCCCCATATCTAGATGGTGCAGGAGAAGAAGGTCTACTCCACAGGGAGAGTAAACAATAGAGTATCTGTTATGATCTTTGTGGTGACCTATAGGTGGGGCTGAATTTTACTAATCTTATTGATATGAATGAAGATCTTGTCTGTTCTTGAAACCCCTGTTTCTAACACAACTTCATGCCATCAAGAGGCTTCCTGATTGGCCGACAGTAAACCTGAGACTGGAAGGATTAATTGCATGGAATCCTCAGAGGCCATGGGGACAAATCCAGGGGTGTGCTGGTAAATGTTTAATAACCAGCTGTCCAAAAAAAAAAGTGCACATGACATATTTTTTAAATTAAGTTTATCTGCTTTATTAACATTTTTAACACTTTATTCATCACTTTTTTAAGTCTAGACAATCAACAAAACAATAAATCAAGCCCTGAATTGCTGGTTTCAAAAGTATATGCTCACACTGAAAATTTAACAATTTGCTCTCATGAGCCCCTTCAAGCTAGCTTTAGCACATTTAATTCACATTTAATCAGTGAGAATTCAGAAAGTAGTGAGTGGTAGAAGTCCTGAAGCCAAAAGACCCTGAACTGGTCCTCAAAGGAGGAGCTAGTGCCCAGAAAGCTGCCTATACACCCAAGGCCAAGGTCCCCATCAGCCTTTACTTGATTGCTACAGGATTCTGTTATTCTCAGGCCCATGAATGCCCTAGGCAAGATGAGTGTCCCCCAGAGGCTCCACAGAGGCTGGAGTACCTTCACTCTGACACATGCAACTTCACTTATCACCAGATTAATCTTCCCACTAACTGAGAATGGAATTTTCTGGCATAATAATAATAAATCATATTTATGTAGCCCTTTAAGGTTTACAATAAAAAAAAAGTGCGAAGTTATATCAAGTCATATTATGTGTGCTGTGCCCTAAGCAGCCGCCTACTCTGACTGCCCCTAGTCCCAGTTCTGTTTACTATACTTGTGAAGAAGAATTTAAAGAGATAGGAAATAGGTCTAATCAATTAACTGGTCTTTCTTGACCCCTTCTCCTGTCTCTCATTTCCCTCCCCCTCTTTCCTTCACTGAGGAAGAGAAAGGAGAAGGTGGGAGCACAGTACCTACTCACAGTCTATCTGAGAGGAAGCTCCCACATAGGAAACAACAAGGGAATAATACCAGACCAGAATAAATAACAAATTTAGTGGCAATAATCAAGAATTTACTAACCATCTTCTATGTGCCAGGCCTTGTATTGGGCACTAAGGGATACAAAGACTCACAATACCTGTACACCAGTCTCACTGGATCAGAGAGTTCATGAAGGAACATAATACGTAATTAATTTGGAAATGTAGGCTATAGACGGGCAGGTAGGGTTTAAATGCCCAGCAGAGAAGTTTTATTTGACCCTAGAGACAATAGGGAGCCATTGGAGCTTAATGAACAGGGGAGTCAGAGCTGTGTTTTAGGAAGATCACTTTGGCAGCTGTGTGGAGGATAGATTAGAGTGGAGCAGGAAGGTAGCTACTACTATATTAGTCCAGGTGATGAGGCAAGAGGCAATGAAGGCCTGAAATAGGATGATGGCTATGTAAGTAGAGGGAAGGGGACACATAGGAGTGATATTGAGGCATAATTGACAAATACCATGAGCAAAGAAATAAAAATTGAAGTGATGAGTTCATCAAGAGAGAGTATGTAAAGACAAAAGGGAAGGGGGCCCACAATAGAACCTTGGGGGAGGGGGGAGAAAGGTGTATAGGGAAGCACAACTAAGGAGTAGGACATGGTGGATGATCCAGAAAATACATTGAATAACAATGTCAGGATTCCGAAGGATCTTAACACATTAAAACAATGAGCTGGAGCTAACCAGACAAAATTGAATCAGGACGAATATAAAGTCTGACACTCAGGTTAATAAAACCAACCACACAAGTACACAATTTGGTAGGCTTGGCTAGACAGCACTTCATGTGAAAAAGGTCTGGGATGGATTAGCAGACTGCAAATTTAATATGAATCAGTAATAGCTAACATTTAAAAAACACTTCAAGATTTGCAAAATGTTTTCCATCAATCATCTCAATGAATGCTCACAAGTGCCCAGGGAAACAAGTGCTATTGTTAACCCCCATTTTACAAATCAGGACACTGGGGCTGAGACAGGTTAGTGGATTTGCCAAGGATCATGAATTTAGCAAGTATCAGAAGCAGAATTCAAACCCAAGTCCTCCTGACTCCAAAGCCTTCATGCTTACCACTATACAACACTCTAGCCAAAATGGTGGCATGCAACCAAAGATCTTAGTACTCTTTTAGGCTGCATTTAAAGAGGCACAGGGTCCCAGAATGAGGGAGGTGATGTTTCTGCTCTCCTTTGCCCTGGTCAGGTCCCATCTGAAACATTATGAAATTTTTTCTGGCCAGTCATCACCTAAGCAACTCTCTAGTCAATCAATAGTCAATCAACAAACATTCATTAAGTACCTACTATGATATAGGCACTGTGCTAAGTCTTTAAGACTGTAAGTCATAGGAAAGTTGGAATAGGCATTAGTGAAAGGAGTTACCTTGCCAGGAGTACACCTCCCCAATGAAAGCACAGGGCCAGTTCCCCCAAAATATGTGAAGTGATTCACCAGGAAGGACAAGGCATGGAAAGGTTCCTTTCATGGCTGGGAAATGCCCACTTTGAGCTAAAAGGTAGAATTTAATTCATCTCCAAATGCTGACTCCAGGTTTCAAATGTCTTCTCAATGTTGCAGTTTCATAAGAGTGTGACAAGCTTCCCAAAACTCGCTTCAATTCAATGAACAGATGCATGAAGAATTAATGGATGAATGGAATAAAATGCATTAAAGTATCTAATAAGCGCCAAGCATCAGGAATAGAAAGACAGAAAAGCAAGACAGCAGCTGCCCTCAAAAAGCTTGAATTCTAATAGAGGAGGACAACACATCTGAGGGGGAAGGATGGCCCAAAAGGGGTGTTTTGGTCTGAGAAGACACGGGGATGGTGAATAGAGTCATTGAGTAACTGACTGACAAATCACTACTGAGAATGATAGTATCGATTTGTTTATTTATCGGGGGTGGGGAAGTAGTTGAGGTTAAATGACTTACATAGGGTCACACAGCTAGTAAGCGTCTGAGGCCAGATTTGAACTCAGGTCCTCCTGACTCCAGGGCCAGTGTTCTATCCACTGTGCCACCTAGCTGCTCCCATAGTGTTGATATAATTACCATTCCCAGAGCAAGAAGGGAGTGACAGGAATGTTGTGCCCAGCAACAGAAGGTCATAGTTCATCTGAGACTCACTGGCTATGGCGAATTCACAAATCAGGAATTCAATGCTCCAAGAGCGCCTATACCACATTTCCACTCCTACCACTCAGAGCCCCCATATCCAGAGCTCTTGTGATGCTAACAGAACTTGGAAAATTCCCCCTGCCAAGGCAGGAATAAACAAAAGTTGTTTGTATCCCTGGTGTCCCAACTTGGAACTCAAAAAGGTTTACCTATTGAAATTGTATTTTTCATTAAATGTATTTATTTATTTATTTTTAGTTTTCAACATTCACTTTTATAAGATTTTGAGTTCTAAATTTTTTTCCTTCCCTCCTCGTCCCACTCCCCAAGATGGCAAGCAATCTGATATAGGCTATACACATACAATCATATTAAACATATTTCCACACTAGTCATGTTGAAAAGAAGAATCAGAACAAAAGGGGAAAATCATGAGAAAGAAAAAAAAAAGAGAGAGAACAAATAGTATGTTTCGATACACATTCAGATTCCATAGTTCTTTCTCTGGATGTGGATAGCATTTTCCATCATGAGTCTTTTGGAATTGTCTTAGATCCTTGCATTGCTGAGAAGAGCTAAGTCTGTCAAAGCTGGTCATCGCACAGTGTTGCTGTTACTGTGTACAATGTTCTCCTGGTTCTGCTCACTTCACTCAGCATCAGTTCAGATCCACCTCATCATCATTTCTTATGGAATAATAGTGTGAAATAGTATTTTAAATGGTAATTTAGAGTATGTATAATAGAGTCATTGAAATATAGAGCTAGAAGGAACTTTAAACACCCACCAACCCAATCTCCTCAGGCCCGGAGATGTTAAGCTACTTGTCCAATGTCACACAGCTAGTTAATAGAAGGCTATGGCATCAAACCTAAGGTTCTGTGTTAGAATTTGTGTACATGCTGGATTAAATATTTTGTGAGTTGAGTTAGAAAGGAAATGTCATTTATACCATTATTATTATGGGGACATTCATTGAGTTCCAACAAAACAATTTACAGAACAAAGAAAAACCCAAAGATAGGGAGCCTTGACCAAACAGGAAAATCTCCCAAACTGGTTTCATGACATTGGGTACCTAGACTTCAGAGCAAGGTTTCTGAATTTGGGAGTCCTTGGATATATTTCAAGGGGTTTGTGAACTTGGATGGGGAAAAAATTACATGTTTATTTTCACTAACTTCTAAGTGAAATTTAGCATTTCCTTCAATGACTTTAAAATGTTATTTTAAGAAAGGATCTATAGCCTTCACCAGACTGCCTGAGTAGTCTGTCACACACACACACACACACACACACATTGAACTCCTGATCTACAGCCTCAGACTCTTGTCACTTAACCCCAAATGCCTCATCAAAAAGCACAAAAAAAAAAATTAAAAATAAATAAATAAATAAAAGAACTCCTGATCTAGAGTAATTTTCTGCTGTCATAAGCTAGAATATAAAAAAAAAAGAGGGAACACTTACTAGCTGTGTGACCCTGGGCAAGTCACTTAACCCCAATCGCCTCAGCAAAAAAACAAAAACAAAAACAAAAACAAAAAAGCAGAGTAGACCAAATGTAAAAAGAGATACAAAATCTCACTGAAGAAAATAATTCCTTAAAAATTAGAATTGGGGAAGCGAAAGCTAATGACTCCATGAGGCATCAAGAAATAATAAAACAAAATCAAAAGAATGAAAAAAAGAAGAAAAAGATGAAATATCAGAAAAACAACTGACCTGGAAAATGGGACAAGGAGTGATAATTTTAAAAATTACTGGAATATCTGAAAGCCATGATAAAAGAAAAAGCCTAGACACCATATTTTCAGTTGTTATCAAGAAAAACTTCCCCAATATCTTAGGTCCAGAAGGTAAAATAGAAATTGAAAGAATCTACCAATTACCTCCTGAAAGAAATCCCAAAATGAAAATTCACAGGAATATTATAGACAAATTACAGAGCCCCCAGGTCAAAGAGAAAATACTTCAAACAGCTAGAAACAATTCAAATATCATGTAATCAGAGTCAGGATCACACAAGACTTAGCAGCTGCTACATTAAAGAAGTGGAGGGTTTGGAATATGATATTCTGAAAAGCAAAGGAAAGAAGATTACAACCAAGAATAACCTACCTAGCAACCTGAGTGTAATCCTTCAGGGGGAAAATGGATATTTAATGAAAGAGAGAACTTTTAAACATTACTGATGAAAAGAACAGAGCTGAATAGAAAATTTGACATTCAAACATGAGACTCAAGAGAAGTATAAAAAGGTAAATATGAAAGAGTAATCATAAGGGACTTTTCATTTTTGTTTGATCTCTTTATTTGGGGGGGGGGGGTTGTTTTGTTTTTTGTTAGGCAATGGGGCTAAGTGATTTGCCCAGGGTCACACAGCTAGTGAGTGTTTTGTGTCTGAGGCTGGATTTGAACTTAGGTCCTCCTGAATCCAGGGCCAGTGCTCTATCCACTGCACCACCTAGCTGTCCTTGTTTGATCTCTTTGGGATACAGACCTAGTAGTGGTATGGCTGGGTCAAAGGTTGTGCACCATTTTATAGCCCTTTTGGCATAGTTTCAAATTGTTATCCAGAATGGTTAAACCAATTCAATACTCTACCAGTACTTCAATGGTTACGTATTTTTCCCTCATCCCCTCCAGCATTTGTCATTTCTCATAGGTGTGAGGTAGTACTTCAGAGTTATTTTAATTTGCCTTTCTTCTTTGCCACCACAGAAAGAGCTGCTATAAATATTTTTTGTGGCAAAGAATTGGAAATTGAGGAGATGCTCATTAATAGGGGAGTGGCTAAACAAGTTGTGGCTTAAGATTGTGATGGAGTACTACTGTGATATAAGAAATGATGAAGGGAATGATTTCAGAAAAAAATATAACAAGACCTATATGAACTGCTGCAAAGTGAAGTGAGAAGAACCAGGAGATCATTGTGCACAGTAATAGCAATGTTGTAATGATGATCAACTTCGAAAGATGTGGCTACTCTGCTAAGTACAATTGATGATAAAATAATGCTATCCACCTCCAGAGAGAGAAACTGATGAGCTGAGTATAAATTGAAGTATTATTTTTCACTTTTTTTATTTTTCTTGTTTTTTTAATATGGCTAATATGGGTATATGTTTTGGATGATTTCACACATATACTTGATATAATGCTTGCCTTCTCAGTGGGTAAGAAGGGGTGGGAGGGAGGGAGAGAACTGGGAATTCAAAATTTAAAAAGAAAAGAATGTTTAAAAGAAATAATGCATTTTAAAAAAGAAAATGGAGATGATGGAAAACAGAAGATTTAAATAATTTATTATCAGTTTCAAAAAAAAAGTATTAGTCTACTGAAAGTCTGCTAGTTTGTCCAGTCCAGATAAATGCAGAGATGCATCACCAAAGGGTTAGCTACCAGGAGACAAAGTTCTTTGACCATAGAGGTTCATGAAAAATTGTCTTCTGTTGCATGAGGGGTTGGGATCCATTTGACTAAGCAGAGGGAAACAATAATGAAGTCCCAGATCTCTAAGAGATTGCACAAAAAGAAACAGATGGGATATATCAACTATTTACATGAAATCTGGGAGTTTTAGTGGGCTGTAAGCCCAATATGACTCATGGTGCAATGTAGAGTTGAAAAAGTTAATATAACTTCAAACACCATCATGAGAAGATGGTGGACAATGCATGATAACCCTTAGAGTTCAGATAATACAATCCCTGCTAGAATCATAGTATCATGGGTGTAAAAAAAAAGCTAAAAAAAAATCATCTAGGAGGAAACTAGTTGGCACAGTGAATAGAGCACCGGCCTTGGAGTCATGAGGACCTGAGTTCAAATCCTACCTCAGACACTTACTAGCTGTATGACCCTGGGCAAGTCACTTAATTGCCTTAAAAAAAAAAAGACCACTTCCCCAAGGGATTCATAGATAATCTTTGAGCCCATATAGGAAAAAAATTGCATCTTTATTTTCCTTAACCTCTGACCGAAATTTAGCATTTCATTCAATTAGGAATTTTTAAAAAACAATATTATTCTGAAAAGGAAGGGAACAGGCTTCACCAAATTGCCAAAGGGGTCCATGACACAGGACGGGATAAGAAGCCCTGATTTAATCCAACCCCCCTCATTTTACAGAAGAGAAAATTGAGACCTAGAGCAAAAAAGTGACTTGTTCAATGACACTCTGTCCTGGCCAGATTACACTGGAAATAGTTTATTCACTTCTGAGAGTCATATTTTAAGAGGAATATTAACAAGTTGGAAAATATCCAGAGAAGGACAACTGGGATGATAAGGGGATTTGAGACCATGATATATGAGGACCAGTTGAAGGAAATGAAGAGATATGGTCTGGAAAAGAGAAGACTTAAGGGGCACATAAAAGCTCTTAAAATACTTGGAAGAGAGAGTAGATTCCTTTTGCTTGGACTCAAGGGGCAGTACTAGGAACAATGGGTGGATGTTGCAGAGACTTAATGTACAGAGAAACTTCCTAACAATTAGAACTATCCCAAAGTGGAATGGGCTGCTTGTGAAGGAAATTAATTACTCAATGCTGGTGGTCTTTGAAGTGAAGGCTGTTCCAACCACTTTATTGTTTATGCTGTAGATAGTGATTCTCAAACTTTTTTTTTTAAGGCAATTGGGGTTAAGTGACTTGCCCAGGGTCACACAGATAGTAAGTGTCAAGTGTTTGGTCTGAGGCCGGATTTGAACTCAGGTCCTCTTGACTTCAGGGCTGGTGCTCTAACCATTGAGCCACCTAGCTGCCCCTGACTCTCAAACTTTTTGGTCTTAAGAAACCTTTACACCCTTAAGAACTAATGACCTCCAAATAGCTTTAGTTTATGTGTTATATCTACTGATATTTTATTGTATTAGAAATTAAAATTGGTAGTTGTTAAAATATATATTAATTCATTTAAAAAATAATAACAATAAGGGGCAGCTAGGTGGTGGAGTGGATAGATCTCTGGTCTTGGAGTCAGGAGGACCTGAGTTCAAATCCAGCCTCAGACACTTGTACTTACTAGCTGTGTGACCTGGGCAAATCACTTAACCCCAATTACCTCATTAAAAAAAAAAAAAGCCAAAAAAATAACAATAAACCTATTACATGTTAACATAACATTTTTCATGAAAAGTAATTCCATTTCTCAAAGCAAAAAAAAATAGAAAAGAAGATTGACTTTATTTTACATAGTTATGCAAATAACTTTAATGTTTGGCTTAATAAAAGACAAGGCAGGGGCAGCTAGGTGACACAGTGGATAGATCACCGGCCCTGGAGTCATGAGGACCTGAGTTCAAATTCGGCCTCAGACAAATAACACTCACTAGCTGTGTGACTCTGGGCAAGTCACTTAATCCCAATTGCCTCACCAAAAAATAAAATAAAATAAAATAAAATAAAAGTCAAGGCAACTAGGTGGCAAGATGGATAGAGTGCTGGATCTGAAGTCAGGAAGACTTATCTCCCTAAGTTCAAATCTGGCCTCAGACACTTACTAGCTGTGTGACCCTGGGCAAGTCACTTAACCCTGCTTGCCTCAGTTGATCTGGAGAAGGAAATGGCAAAGCACTCCAGTATCACCACCAAGAAAACCCCAGATGGAATCAAGAAGAGTCAGACACAACTGAAAAACAACTCAACAACAAGAAATAATAAAGGAGAACATGCTTCTGCATCCAATTTGTTGCAATCTGTTGTTTTGGTTGAAGCATATGAAGAAAATTTAACTTCACACAGATACATAGTTGGAAAAGGGAAGGGTATTTTAATAGGCAAATAGAACCTTAGTATTATTATGAAAATAATTTTGACCTCCCAGACCCTTTGAAAAGATCTCAGGGATCTCAGACTACACTTTGAGGACTACTTCCATAGAGGGACAAATACAGGTAAGGGTTAGAGTAGATTACCTCTGAAGTTCCTTCCAATTCTGAAATTCTGTGATCAGTGTCCATTAAGTTTAGTGATAATGATGATAATGATACTGATGACTAATATTATCTCATTTTAGCCTTACAATAACCCTGGGAGGTAAGCTGCCATTATTATCCCCAATTTAAAGACGAAGAAGTTGAGGTAGACAGCTGTTAAGTGACTTACTCAGGGTCACACAGCTAAATCTGAGGCCACATTTGAACTCAGATCTTCCTTACTCCAGAGGTCTAGCATTCTATCCATTGTGATACCTAGCTGCCCTTGGAGGAATAGAAATTGTTTAATATAGCCAGTGGTGATTATTACTTCTGGATATCAGACTATCAGGCATATACCTTGGACAAAGGTCCATCAGTAAATCACACTTTCATGCTGGCACATGGGATATTTGACAGACAGCTCAGGGTGCCCTTATTGCTACTATTATCTTTTGTTTCTATAGCACCTCATGGTTTACAAAGCACTCTCACACATAGTAAGTTCCATCACTGAATGCACATTATGAAACCATGTAGAGGTAGAAAGGACCTTAAATATAAAATATTCCAGAGCTCTCAAGCCACAGACTGTGAGGGAGTCAAAGGAAATTACAGGGGTCTCTTTGCTAGTACCAAGGCAGGACTCTGTTGCTTTGCCCATACTCAGATCCAGGTCCTGGATGGCAGTCCCAGGGTGAAGAGGAGCACTAGCATAGCAGAGCTGGCAGCCACAGTAGAGGGGGGACCCTCCTCACAGTTCCAGGGCAGAAAAGAGTGCTTGTGGTCACTCACAAACCAGAGCACAGGCCAGGAGAGGAGTAAACACCTCCCCTTAGATCATACCACCTTGGAAGGACTGAAAACTTATAGGTCCCTAGAAATATCTCTGAAAAGAGCAGCACAAAACCCCTGAAGCTTGGGACAGTGCACCCTCCACCCTGGAAGCAGAGCCCTACTTTAACAAACAGCTAAAAGTCAAGTAATAAGCTGGGAAAATGAGCAAACAATGGGAAAAAACTCTGACTATAGAAAATTATTATGGTGACAAGGAAGATCAAAACACACACTCACAAGAAGATGAAATGCTCCTGTGTCCAAAACCTCCAAGAAAAATATGAATTGGTCTCAAGCCATGGAAGAACTCAAAAAGGATTTTGAAAATCAAGTAAGACAGGGAGAAGAAAAATTGGGAAAAGAAGTGAGAGTGATGCAAGAAAATTTTAAAAAAAAAATGAGTCAACAGCTTCATAAAGGAGACACACACACACAAAAAAAATACTAAATTAAATAACACCTTAAAAAACGGACTAGGCCAAGGGAGCAGCTAGGTGGCGTAATGGATAGAATGCCAGTCCTAGAGTCAGGAGGAACTGAGTTCAAATCCAGCCTCAGACATATAACACTTACTAGCTGTGTGACCCTGGGAAAGTCACTTAACCCCATTGCCTATCCAAAAAAAAAAAAAAAAAAGGACTGGGCCAAAATGGCAAAAAGTCAATGAGGAGAAAAATGCCTTAAAGAGCAGAATTGGTCAAATGGAAAAGGAAGTCCAAAAGCTCACTGAAGAAAATAATTCCTTAAAAATTAGAATGGAGCAAATGGAAGCTAATGACTTTATGAGAAATGAAGAAACAATAAAACAAAACCAAAGGAATGAAAAAATGGAAGACAATGTGAAATATCTCATTAGAAAAACAATTGACCTGGAAAATAGATCCCGGAGAGATAATTTAAAAATTATTGAATTACCTGAAAGCCATGATCAAAAAAAGAGCCTAGACATCTTTCAAGAAATTATCAAGGAAAATTATCTTGATATTCTAGAATCAAAGGGTAAAATAGAAACTGAAAGAACCCACCGATCACATCCTGAAAGAGATCCCCAAATGAAAATTGCCAGGACTATTATAGCCAAATTCCAGAGTTCCCAGGTCAAGGAGGAAGTATTGCAAGCAACCAGAAAGAAGCAAATCAAGTATCATGAAGCCACAGTCAGGATAAATACAAGATTTAGCAGCTTCTATATTAAAGAATCAGAGGACTTGGAATATGATATTCTGCAGGGCAAAGGAGCTAGGATTACAACCAAGAATCATCTACCCAGCAAAACTCCCCTTCAGGGGAAAAAATGGACATTTAATGAGATAGAGGATTTTCAAGCATTCTTGATGAGAAGACAAGAACTGAATAGAAAATTTGACTTTCAAATACAAGACTTAAGAGAAACATAAAAAGGTAAACAGGAAAGTGAAATCACAAGAGACATGATAAGGTTAAACTGTTTACATTCCTACATGGGAAAATGATATTTGTAACTCATCAGACCTTTCACATTATTATTTAGAAGGAGTATATATAGACAGAGGGCACAGGTGTGAGTTCAATATGAAGGGATGATATCTAAAAAATAAAATTAACAGATGACAGAGGAACGTATTGGAGAAAGAGAAAGGGAGAGGTAGAATAGGGCAAATTATTTCACATAAAAAAGGCAAGAAAAAGCTTTTATAGTGAAGGGGAAGAGGAGGGAGGTGAGGGGAAATGAGTGAACCTTACTCTCATCAGAATTGGCTCAAAGAGGGAATAACATACATGAGCAATTGAGTATAGAAATCTATCTCACCCTATAGGAAAGTAGGAGGGGAAGAGGATAAGAGAAGGGGGGGGAGATGATAGAAGGGAGAGCAAATTGGGGGAGGGAGTAGTCAGAAGCAAAACACTTTTGAGGAGGGACAGGGTGAAAGGAGAGAGAGAATAGGATAAACGGGGGGGAAGGAATAGGTTAGAGGGAAACACAGTTAGCAATAGTAACTTGAAAAAATTTTAAAGCAAATTTCTCTGATAAAGGTGTCATTTCTCACACATATAGAGAACTGAGTCAAATTTATAAAAATAAGAGCTATTTGATTAGATAAGAGCCATCTTGATAAATGATCAAAAGATACATCTCTTTCAGATGAAGTTTTCAGATGAAGGAATCAAACCTATCTATAGCCATATGAAAAAATATTATAACTCACTATTGATCAGAGAAATGCAAATTAAAACAATTCTGAGGTACTACCTAATACCCATTAGATTGTCTGCCAGGACAGAAAAGGTAAATGATAAATGTTGGAGGAGAAGTAGGAAAAATGAGACATGAATGCACTGTTGGTGGAGTTGTGAACTGATTCAAGCATTCTGTAGAGCAATTTGGAACTATGCCCAAAGGGCTATAAAACCAGGCATACCCTTTGACCTAGCAATACCAGTACTAGGTATGTATCCCAAAAGAGATAAAAAACAAAAAGGAAAAGGACCTATATGTATAAAAATATTTATAGCAGCTCTTTTCTGGGGGTAAAGAATTAGAAATTGAGGGAATGCCCATCAATTGGGGAATGGCTAAACAACTTGTGGTATGTGATCATGATGGAATACTATTGTTCTATAAGAAATGATGAGCAGGATGCTCTCAGAAAAACATGGAAAGACCTGCATGGGGTGATGCAAAGTGAAATGTACTGTGTACAAAGTAACTGCAATACTGTAAGATGATCAGCTGTGCATGACTCAGCTTTTCTCAGCAATATAACGATCCAAGACAACTTTGAAGGACTTATGATGAAAAATGCTATCCATCCCCAGAGAAAGAACTGATGGTATCTGAATACATATTGAAGCATACTTTTTTTAAAGCTTTATTTTTCTTGAAGTTTTTTTGTCTATATTTTCTTTCACAACATGATTATTAGGAATATGTTTTACATGACTGCACATATATAACCTATATCAAATTGCTTGCCTTCTCAATGGGGGGGGTGAGGAGGGAGGAAGGGAGAGAATTTAGAACTCAAAGTTTTAAAAACAAATGTTAAAAATTGTTTTTACATGTAAATGGGAAAAAAACAAAATACTAAATAAATACAAAAAAAAAAGGTTAAATGACAAACCCAGAGTCACACAATTAGTATCTGAGGCAAGATTTGAACTCAAGTTTTCTTGACTACAAGGACAGTGCTCTTACTGCACCACCAGATCTAGAACATCAAAGAGACTTGTCCTAAGTCAGGTCCCCTGACTCCAGACCCAGTGTCATTTTCACTGCGGTTATCCTAATATCCAGCCCCCATCCATCTCATGTCTGCATTCCTACAAACATGGTCTGATTGTCTCCCCACCCCCAGATTGTCCTACCCATCACTGAGGGTTTCAGTTTGCTAAAAGCCTATTTCTTCACTTAATTGCCCTGCTGAAGTCCAGACGTCCCAGTCATGGAGGGTTGTTGAACATATGCATAGTAGGCAAAAATATATTTGATGGAAGGTCACTAAGGCAGCTCCTGGTGGACAAAGCCAGACCTTAAACCCAGGTTTCTGAATCAAAGCCCTGCACTGTCTCCTCCACACACTCCAGAAATTTGGGCAAAATTTCAAAATTAATCTATGGCAGCCTCCCTTTCTCCGGCCCCTGTCTCACCACCTGTAGGTGCCCTTTCTCCTCTCTTCCTCCAGTATCCTCATTATACTGTTCAGAAGGAACTCCTCCACCAATACTGCTCAGACCCAAAGAACACAAAGTGAAAATGAATACAGTGTTCTTCACACCTTCTCTACCATGCCAATCCTCATTCTCTCAATGGGCCATCGATCAGTGGGGGAATTAGGCAGGAGGAAATTTGATGAAAGGAACTCCCAATACTGGGTATTGTGGTCTGGTGGGAAGGGCTCTAGATTTGGAGTCAAGGACATGGGTTCAAATTCTAACCATGCAACCTGTCCACCTTGGACAAGTCACTTAAATTCTCTGGGCCTCAGTTTCTTTATCTGCAAAATGAGGACAATGAACAAAAAGACCTCCCAGGCCCCTTCTAACTCTATATCTAGAATCATAAATGACTAATAGCTCCCTATTAACCCTGTGGATGGTATTGGATTTTAAAAGGCACTTACTAACCCAAATTCATTGGTAGAATTTCAAGCAGGGTAGGAAGCAAGGCAAAGTGGAGAACTCTCATGTAGAGAGAATTGAGTTTAATAATAAGAACTACTTTTGCTGTTGTTCAGTCACTTTCAGTCATGTCCAACTCTTCCTGACCCCATTTGGGGTTTTCTTGGCAAAGATACTGGAGTAGTTTGCCATGTCCTTCTCCAGCTCATTTTACAAATGAAGAAACTGAGACAAACAGGGTTAAGTGACTTGCCCAGAGTCACACAATTAGTGTCCGAGACCAAATTTGAACTCAGGGAGACAAATCTTCCAGACTCCAGGTCTATCACTCTGTGCACTATGGCACCACGTAGCTGCCTCAAAAGGACCATGGTTATTATGAATTATTATTAAATAATAACTACCACTCATATTTCTACAATTAAGATTTACAAAGGAAGAGAGGTAGGAAAGAAGCCTTTATTAAGCATGTAATATGTGCCAGAAACTTCGTTAAGCACTTTACAAGATACTTTCCTCACAACACTATGAGGTAGATATGAGGTACAAACATTATCTGCATTTCACGGGAGAGAAAACTAGGACTCAGAGGAGTTGTGACTTGCGCTAAATCAACTAGCTAGTCAAGTGGCAGCTGCAGACCTAAAATCAGACTCCATGACACCAAATCTAGTCCTTTTTTCAATGTGGTGAAGACTCATCTTCCTGAGTTCAAATCTGACCTGAAATACTTACTAGCTGTGTGACCCTGGGCAAGTCACTTAACCCTGTTTGCCTCAGTTTCCTCATCTGTAAAATGGACCAGAGAAGGAAATGGCAAACTACTCCAATCAATATCTTTGCCAAGAAACCCCCAAATGTGGTCACAAAGAGTCAGACACAACTGGAATGACTGAACAATACTGGTATTGGTATATTCAATGGAAAAGGCATTCCCCAAAGGCCCTGCCCAATGGAGCCGAGCTGCAGAAATGGCAGAGTGAGCCACACCTCAGGGAGGAATGGCCTCTACCCCACCTCTACCCGTAAGTAGAGATGAGGCAGGGACTATGAGGAAGAAAGGATTGCTGAAAACCATGCTTGGAAAACAGGTATGAGATGAATCCTATGGAACCCTAATCCTGGCTTTTATTATGGTAGCACTTTAAGGTTTGCCAAGCCTTTTCCTACTATTTAGCCCTGTAAAATAGGGAGGAAAAGTATAATTAGACCCATTTGAAAGGGGAGAAAGCTGCCTCAAAGGGCTCAAGAGATTTTCCTAAAGCTACATCATTGCTAAGTGTCAAGACCAGGATTTGAACTCAGTTTACCTAATTCCAAATCCAGTCTTCTTACTACACACTTCTTTACATGTGTGAAGGCCTGTGTGTGGATGAACCCCACAAGGGGAAAGGACTTCCACATCATTCTGCAATGAGCTGTTAAACTGTGGTGAAGTCCTTGTTGTTCAGTCATGAATGACTGATCAAAGATACTGGAGTGGTTTGCTTTTTCCTTCTTGTTTTAAAAATGAGGAAACTGAGACAAGCAGGGTTAAGTTACTTGCCCAGGATCACACAAGTGTCTGAGGCTGGATTTGAACTCAGGAAAAGGAATCTTCCTAACTCCAGTCCTAGCACTCTATCCACTATGCCACCAAGCTGCCCACACTGGCTAAATGCAATCTGCTATTAGAGTGGGGTGAAGCCCTTAAGAGGTACTAATTAAACTGGGAAACCTACGTGTTCAGCTCCATCTTCTCTGCTCCTCAAGTACAATCCTTATAATCACAGCTGAAGTGAATACTTAAAGGGAACAGTGTAGAGGAGATCAAAACTTTTCTTTCCTTTGACAACAATCAAACATGTATAGAAGATGCCAGGAAAATTCTAGCCTTAAGTACCCTGTATGGTTAAAATGATGCAGAAGGCTAGATTTGGAGTCAGGGGAACCTGAGTTCAAACCTTCCTCTGCCACTTACCTCAATAACCTTATGAAAATCACTTCAACCTCCCCAGTTTCAGTTCCCTCAACTTTAAAAGGAAGGAATTGAACTATATGAGTTCAAAGGTCCCTTTTATCTCTAAAGCCTATGATACCTGCTAATGCAGCAATTGTACTAGATGCCCATCAAGGTCTCTTTCAGCTCCAAGATCTTGAGATTCTAGGAAAGGAAAGCATTAATGGCCTTCAGCTTTAAATTAGATAGATATTCAATGACTGTGAGGTGTGCACAAAACCTGCTCTGTCACTCACAGCCTACTTGACTTTGAATATGTCCCTTTTCCTATTTGGTCTCATTTTCCCCATCTGTACAATGAGGAGTTTACACTAGATAAATTGTAAAATCCCCTCCAGTTTCAGAATCCTTGTTCTATTATCCAGAAGATATCACATTAGGGTGGCAGTGTTGTATTTTCTAACAAGCTATTTTGGGTGATAGAAACAGGTTTGGATTGTGAGTCAAGGAGACTTGAGTTCCCGTTTTGGTTTCGACACCAATCCCATGTTTGATATGGAGGCAAAACCCAAATCATAGTACCTCAGAGTTTGGAGATCACCTAGTATAACCTCTACCTAGGATAACAAGAACAGAGATCCAGGGAACCTTAATCCAGTATAACCGTCTTATCTTGCAAGGTGAGGAAAATCAGGCCCAGAGAGTGAGGGTGACTTGCCTAAGGTCACAGGGGTGGAACCCCTAGAGATGATGTTTGAACCTAGGTATCCTAACTCCAAATCCAGTATTTTCCCCACTGCATGGCTACATTTCCAGTAAGATGCGAGTGAGCCCCTACCTGAGGGTCTCCAGTAAACCAGAAATTCCTTTCTTCCTGAGCTAGCTGATTCTATTTTTGTTTAGCTTTTGTTGGGAAGTTTCTCCCAAAATTCAATCAAAATCTGCTTTTGCTCAACTTCTACCCATTTTTCAGCATTATGGGGCCAGCATATCTAATTTTTTGTAAAGCAAAATCTAATTTTTTGCCTCAAGATAGGCCACTTTCCAGTTTCCATCTCCAGAAAAATAGTATCAGGAGCGTCAGCTCACATTTTTATAGAGCCTTACACAACTCTTTCCTCACAAGAGCCCTGAGAGAAGGAATTCGAGTAGCATTATCCGCATTTTTTGGTCCACACCTATGATTTCCCCGGAATAGGGAGCTCGGAGTGAAGAAGCTCCCTCTCCGGGGCAGACCGGCACCTTCTCCGCAATTTGGCTGGTTTAGAGCCACTATTTGGCGGAGGCAGGACTTGAAGATGGAGCCTAACTCTCTAGTAACACTACCACCACCACCACAGCCTCACGTCTTCATTTTTCCGAAAACAAAGCTCAGACTCCGAGTAAGTTGCCAGAGCTAGGATTTGAATCCAAGACTCCTCAGGGTTGGGACTAGCTAGGAGGTCCCTTCCAATTCTGAGATTCTACGGGTTTGTGAGATTTGGGGTGCATGTGGGAGACAGGGAAGGAGTAGCCTGTGTGTGAATGTGAGAGTGTGTGTGTAAGGGTATGTGTGTGAGAGACAGACAGACAGAGACAGAGAGCCAGAGGGTGTGTGTGAATGAGAAACGACGAATATGATCTCATCCCAGGTCAGCCCCCCACCTTGGGAAACAGGTTCCTTCCCTCGCTGTCGCCTCCCTCTCCCCGAGGCGCCGCGCCCC
This sequence comes from Vombatus ursinus, assembly GCF_900497805.2. Taxonomy (NCBI): domain Eukaryota; kingdom Metazoa; phylum Chordata; class Mammalia; order Diprotodontia; family Vombatidae; genus Vombatus; species Vombatus ursinus. The sequence continues at coordinate 13,076,470 of NW_020947062.1, read as the reverse complement.
CACCCCCGCTCGCTGGCCGCCCCCACGTCCGACCCCAGATGCCCCGACGCGGCCGTGAGAACGCTGCTCTCGCCTGAGCTGGCGCCCGCTAGCCCGGGGTGGAACGGGGCTGGGCTCAGGTGGGACCGAAGTTGGGCGCGGCGGCCCGGGGCGCGGGCGGGGAGGGCGGGTCCGCTGAGGCTGCTGAGGCCTGCCCTGATCGAGTGGTCCTAAACATTTCACAATTTTTTAATAGAACTGTTGAACTGTTAAGAACCACTGCACCAAGGAAGCTGAAGGTCCGGGTCGAAAAGCTGGGGTGGGGCATTACAGCCAATCCATACCGCCCCTGCCAAAACGTCTATCCTCTCCGACGGCTGCTGCAGTTCTCCCGCCGACCTGAAGAGAAAGAGAACCGGGGTCAGGGCCAGCGTCCCCTCTGTGCCACGACTGAGCCCATCTTACAGCCCCCACACGCCATACCACCCACCTTGACCTCTCCCGGAGAGCCCCTGCTCTGTGCAGAGACAAGCCTCTCGGAGCCCTGTTCACCCGATCAACTCCCGAGTCTGAGGGACCAGACGCTGTCTAAGCTCCCTTCCAGCTCAGAATCCTATGATCCCACTGCAGGTATCCCTTACACAATCCCTGGACTCTTCTCCGTCCCCCTCCCCAGTGGTAGGGAGCGCCTGGCGCAAAGCCGGAATCTGTCCCTCAACTCCGGGCAGCGGAGCAACCTAACTGGCAGCAACCCCCGCGCACCCCTTGAACAGCCCCAAAGTCTTCCTTCCTCTCTGCTATCGCCTGCGCCAACTCCGTAATCTGCGCTTCGGCGCTGCGCCCTCAGCGCCAACCCGTGTAATATGGTCCTGCGCTTTCTCCACAACCTGCCCTCTCTTAACCCCTGTGTAAATCTAAATGTAGACGAGCCACTGATCTACCTACGCAAAGCCGTCCTCTGCCCTCAAACACTGGCCACCTGCGCAACTAGCCCTTCCCTAGCCGTAGAACTAACTCCATGCAAAGTCAATCTTTCACTACGACCCTGCATAGTCCCTGGAATCTTCCCCCTCGCTACTTCACCCCGAAGTAATCTCTGAAGACTGTGCCTTGGCAGCGCGCCCCCTGAACAGCAGTCTCGTTCCTGGTACCCCTAGGTGCTGGCTCCCCCCTCTCACCCGTAACTATGCTGCCTCCCGGCCCCCTGCCCCTGCAGCTTGGAGGTGAAGCCCCATTCCGGGCAGTCCCGAGAGGAGAAGACAGGGCAGGGGTGCTGGGAGGCCGGAATCTCAGTCTTCGGAATCTCTCTAGGGAGCTGCCTGGTCCAACCCGCGGGTATAGTGGCTACCCCAAGGCGCCGTGGGCGCTCAGAGCTTCAGCCGGTTCAGGGCCTCTTATATACTCGCCGGTACCCGCCCGCCCAGCCTCCCGAGCCAGTCAGGAATGCAGCCCAGCAGCCCGACAGGACCAGTTTTTCAGGGCGCCTCCGCCATCCACGGGGCGGGTCGAGGTGGCTGTTTTGTGTTTGGTTTGGTTTAACCCTCCTTGGGGGCCCAGAGACGTCAGCGCAAAGAGCGTCTGCCCCGTTTGGCTCTGGTCCCATTCCCCTCACCCCCACCCCTCGCGCCCCCAGGCAGTCCTTCTGTCTGCCTCAGGTTCCTCCACGAGTCCCTTCCTGCTACCACACCTCCGACAGCTCCCGTCAGGTCTCGGTGAAGTGGAAGGTGGCCGCAGGAGCTGTTGGGCGGGGTGCATCCTTTTGCCCCAGATCATTGCTGCCACCTGGTTCCCTTGTTCCTTCTCAGGATCTGCCCTGGGAAATCAGCCCCATCACCTTCTCCTCTTAGGTAAGACAGGAGGGCATGCCCAGGGAAGGGAGGCTTGAGCCGGGCCTCTGAGCATCACTCAAAAGGCCTTCAATTGAAATCAAATCACCAAACATTAAGTGTCTACTGTGTGTATAGCAGTGTCTCAGAGCTGAGGAAGATAAAAAGTTTGCAGAAGGCATGGTCCATATCCTCCTAGATCTCAGAGTATAGTTATTCATACACCTAGAAGGTTAACTTGATCCAACAAACATCTTGGGAGGGCCTTCTCCATGCAGAGTTTCATGGAACCTGGGAATTATGAGATCATAATTTTAGAACTGAAAGGGCTCCCAGAGGCCATCCAGTCCAACTTCTCCATTTTACAAGTGAGAAAACAAGCCCAGAGAGGCTTCTAAGTGATTACTTCTAAGTAAACAAATAGTAAGTGTCAGAATCTAGATTTGAATGCGAGTTCTTGTGTAAAACTCTTCATACTACACCTGAATTATAGTAGTGAGCAACTGCATTATTTCATCCTGGTTTTCTGGGGTGCAGATTCCAGAAATACAAATCTTCTCATCTGCGCTTGTCAAAAACCATTATTAAGTACCTGTTGTTGACTCTTGGTGGCCCCATTTGGGGTTTTCTTGGCAAAGATGCTGGAGTGGTTTGCCATTTCCTTCTCTACCTCACTTTACAAATGGAGAAGTGAGGCAAACCGGGTTAAGTGACTTGCTGAGGATCACATAGCTAGTAAGTGTCTGAGGGCAGATTTGAACTCAGGTCATTCTGACTCCAGGTCTGGTGCTCTATCCACTGTACCTCCTAGCTGTCATGTGTTAAATACCTACCACATGAAAAGTATTGTACTAGGCCTGGTTATTCAAGGAAAAAAATTACCTATTTTCTGCCTTCCAGGGAAGATATGACATGTACACATGTATGTATAGTGTAAGTTAGAGGGAAACAGGGTAAAGGAAAGAGTCAGCCAGAGTAATCTATGAAAATCTGGGGAAGAAAAACACTTTCTGGGGAGGGTTAGGGGAAGAAGGACATGAAGGAAGTTTTCATGGAGGAGGTGATGCCTCAGCTGAGCCTTGAAGGAAGGAGATTCTGAAGGGCAGAGATGAGGAGGGACTGCATTTCAGGCAGAAGGGATGGCCTACACAAATGCATGGAGGTGGAAGACAGTACAGCTGCACCACTCACTACCAGAGCAACATTGGGCAAGTCACTCGCCCCCTCTGTGTTTTGATTTCCTCCTCTTGTAAAAGGAGGCACTTTGGGCAGATGAGCTTCTGGCTCTGGATCTCTGACCCCAAGATCTTCTGCCAGGTTCAGGGAGCAGTTAGTGATCCAAAAAGCCTGGAAAATGGGTGTTGAAGGGGAGAAATGTGAAACAAAACCAGAAAGGTAGGCTGGAGCCAGAGAGCAGAGGGCTTTAAAAGTCAGCTGAAGGAGCTGATATTTTATCCTAGAGGCAGATCTGAGTTTCTAAAGGTTTCTGAACAGGGGGGGTGACATGGTCAGACCTGTTCCATAGGAAGATGATTCTGGCAGCTGTGTGAAGCCTGAATTGAAGGAGGGATTGAAGTCAAGGGAGGCCAATTAGGAAGCTATTATAATTGTTCAAGTGAGTGGTAATGAGGTGCTGAACTAGACTGGCGGCCACGTGAGTGAAGACAAGGGAGGGATGGAAGAGATTCGAGGGAGATGGAGTGGGCAGGACTTGGCAACAGACTGAATTTGAAGGGTGAGGAAGAGAGAAGAGTCAGGTTTCAACCTTGGGAGGACAGCAATGCAATCAGCCGACGTAGGGGAGCTGGGAGGGGAGGCCGAGTTTTGGGAAGAAGAGGTTGAGTTCAGGTTGCTACATGTTAAGTGTGAGGTGTCAGCAGGATAGCCAAGCCGGTGATACCCAGCCAGTAGTTGGAGACATAGGACTAGAATACAGGGAAGAGAATAGAGTTGGCTGTAACGTTGGAGAGTCATCTGCTTAAGGGTAACACCTGAACCTCTGACTGAGATGAGATCACAAAGAAGAGAGGAGAGGAGAGGGCCCAGGAGGGACCTTGGGGGACACGCCAGGGCAGGAGATGGGAGGATGGTGATGAATCCTTCAAAGAAGCCAAGAAGGAAGGGAACTAGGAGAGGGTAATATCACACACAGCAGTCAAAGGAGGAGAGAGTATCTAAGGGGAGCCGGTAGTGGTGCCCAAGGTTGTGGCAAGGATGAGGACTATCTACCCAGAAGCCTCTGAAGAAGGGTTCCTTTGGCTCCCCTAACCCCAATCTCCTGTAGGTTCTTTTAATATTACAGAAGCACTAGTCCAGATACTTGGTAATCCACAATAATGTAGCTACATGAATTAGAGATGCAATAAAAAAATTTAAGGTCTAAAGTAGAGGTCGTTACCAAGAAGGAAGGTCAGGCTGAGATCCAGCAGCCAGAGATAGAAACCTCCTATCCCTGTTCTATACAGTCCATCCCCTCCAGGGTGCCTTCCCTCACTATTCTAACCACCCTGAGCTGTCTTCTGTGACCCTGGAGGAGAATAGGGAGGGGATCAGGAAGTTTCATGGAGGAGTTTTTGTCTGAGCCTACTAGGGTTTCAATAGGGAGAGAAAAGGAGGTACGGGAGACAGCTTACACAAGTGAATGGAGGAAGAAAAAGGGTAACAATGTAGTTCAATTTGGCCTGACAGTGCCAGAGAGTAAAATAAGTCTGAAAAGATAGTCTGGAGAAAAATCATGAAGAACCTTGACTATCAGGCTGGGGACTTAGGACCTTATCCTATAGGCAATGGGGAGCCACTGAAAGCTCTGTTTTGTTTTGGAAAAGGGGAGTGACCCCGAGAGACCTGTGTGTGCATTAGGAAGATTGTTCTGGCAGAAGCAGAGAGAATGGACTGAAGAGGAGAGATTAGCAGAGATGAATTGGAACAAACTGTTAGTCCAGGTGAGAGGTAAACAAGGTACTCCAGTAACATTAAGCTGGAGGAATAAAACTATCGGGGTGAAGCAGAGATGGTAACATGCAACTAGAAGTGATCAGGGTGTCCTGGACCTAAAATCAAGAGTCCAGACCAGGAGGGCACAGGTTAGGCTCCTTCCCAGCCAATTAACTCCTTCAAGCCTTTTTTCTTTTTTCTTTCTTTCTTCATTTCTTTTTTCATTCTTTCCTTCTTTCTTTTCTTTTCTCTTTTTTTTAACAAGACTTGAAAGCCAGTCAGAGCTCTGCCACTGGCGGAGATTTTGACAAGCTCCTCAGTCCCTGAGACCCTAGTTTCCCAATGAGGCATTGGTCACTAGGTCCTCTCTATGGTCCTTTCCAGCTCCCACTGACATAGTCTATGTTCTATGATTGTTACAGCTCTGACACCCTGTGTTCTAAAGTCCTTATCAGCTTTAGGTTGGATTCTAGGAGGCCTGGTGATTTCCTGAAGTGTGGGGGAAAGGAAAGAAGGAAAAAAGGGGATGAAAATGTGCCCATCCTGGGCATGGGTAAAGGAGAGAAAGAAGGGAATCTGAGAAATGTCTAGATCTGTGCCAGGGTCGCTGGTATACTGGTATCTCTGCCAAGGAGTAGTTTGCTGGTTCCTTGGCTTCTGACTTCTTCATTTACCCCTGGGACTCAGGATACCAAGGGGCCTGAACCCTCTGAAATAAGGATTTGGGGCAAGCCCTGGGTAAAATTCTGAAATGAGCCAACACTATCATCAGCCTCTCCCTTCTGTGTCCTTTGGCCCACTTGAGAGAACTCCAGCACCACCCTCACAGTCATGTCCTGGGGCTTTCCCAGAGGGAAATGTCCTAACAAACTCATTCACATGGAGGTGCTGGGGAGGACTGTGGGGCATTTACCTCCTAAGGGAGGAAAACTATAGAGGGCAGTGCTTAGCTCGAGGATGAGGCTTTAATGGTGGAATTTCAGGTAGTGAGACAAGCTAGTATGAGGGTGAATCTTTGGGCAGGGAGAACTTGAGCCCTGCCATGTAGACAAAGTCTTGTAGGCCTTTAGTGGAGTATGTGAATGTGTGTGTGTGTGTGTGTGTGTGTGTGTGTGTGTGTGTGTGTGTGTGGGCATGTGTGTGTACACTCAGGTGCTTATGCACAAAGAAGTAGGTCTGCATGAGTAACTATATGCATGTTTTTGTATGCATTTGTGTATATATGGAAGTGTATAGGTATATACATGTTTATGGGCCTATATGGGCATGAGCATGTATACATACATATAAGTATATGTATATGTACATTACTGTATGTGTGTTTTTGAGAGTATGTATGTGCTGATGAGGAGGAAAGAACATTGTACTTGGAGTCAGTAGATCTGGGTTGGTACAGTGTGACCATGGGTAAATACATTCACCTCTCTGAGGCTCACTTTCTTCCTCTGTAAAATGAGGATGATAATACAGCTAAGTTGTTGCATTTGTTATTGTTTAGCTGTGTCCCACTCTTTGTGACCCTTTTTGGGGGGTTTCTTGGCAGAGATACTGGTAGAGTTTGCCATTTCCTTCTCCAGCTCATTTTACAGATGAGGAAACTGAGGCAAATGGGGTTAAGTGACTCGCCCAGGGTGATACAGCTAGTAAGTATCTGAGGTAATGGGGGTAGCTAGGTGGCGCAGTGGGTAGAGCAGCAGCCCTGAAGTCAGTAGGACCTGAGTTCAAATCTGGCCTCAGAGCAAACACTTGACACTTACTAGCTGTATGACCCTGGGCAAGTCACTTAACCCCATCACCAAAAAAAAAAAGTATCTGAGGTAACTATAGTATAAGTAAGCTGTACCTATAGAGTTATGTAAAAGTAAGTTGTTACTGTTATTTTGTATCTATACATGTATAAGGGCCTAGGACTGTGTCTGGATGTGTGTGCATAAGTGAGGGTATATGTAAGATCAGAGATTTAGAGTTGGAAGGGATCTAGTTCAAACAGATTGCCCAAGGTCTCTTAGGCAATAAGAGGCCAGATTTGAACCCAGTTCCCCGACTCCAAATCTAGTGCTCTCTCCCCTGTACCAGATGATTCGTGTGTGTTCCTCTAGGAGAATGCCTTTCCCTTCCCAACCCTCCCCTAGCCTTGCAGCAAAGATAGAGCCATCATTCCTATGGAGTGTGGGTATTAACAGATGATTGAATCACTTCCCAGGAAGGGGAGGGGGGCATAGACGGAGCAGGTCACACCTCTCGCTGCTCCAGGTTCAATTGCTCACTAGGGATCCAGAATCCCCCATTCCCTCTTGCCCCTACATCTGGTCACTGGGCACTGAGGTTTCCTGGCCCTTTCCAGTGCTACTTGGAGTCAGTAAAATGGGTTCAGATGTCAGCCCTGGTACTGAGTGACAATGAACAATACATTTACCTCTGTGAGGCTCAGTTTTTTCCTCTATAACATGAGGAAGGAGAGGAAGGACAGGAGGCTCACAGGCCTTATTTCCACCTCTCTGGCTGCCCAGTGTAAACCAAAGAAGTCTCTCTCTGGTCCTTCACACTCCAACCTAGCAAACACATGGACTGAAGCAGGACATCAAATACCAATTAGGCCCAGGCGTAGGGGCAGAAAGGATGTTCTACTCACCAAAGGCCTTTCCAGCAGATGCAATTCACAACTTGAGGAATCTTAAAGGATCATGGGACTTAAAGGGACTTTAGAAATTATCCAGTCTAAGCCCTTATTTTACAGGGCAGGACACAGACTCGCAGAAGGAGCTGAAGTGACTTCCCCATGTAGTAGCAGACTCAAGTTCTGAATTCAGGCACCTTGCTCAGCACTTTCCCCACCATATCCTGGTCCTGGCATGGGCCCTATGATTCCAGCAACCAAGGGAAGTGAAAGTACCCTTTGGCCTCACTGAAGAAATTGGTCCACATGGCAGCAGGTGATATCTCTTATCTTTTTGTACAGAAGACTTCATGAATTTGAGGACCAAAGCATGCCAACGTAATGGGCCAATGGAATGAAGGAAACAAATATTTATTAGGCACCTGCTATGTGCCAGGCACTGTGCTAAGTGCTTTCCTAGTATTATTTCATTTGCTCCTCACAACAGCCCTGGATGGCCAGTGCTCTTACGATGCCCATTTTACAGTTGAGGCAACTGAGGCATATGCCTAGGGTCACGCTGCTAGTATAAGGCCAGATTTGACCTCAGGTCTTCCAGACTCAGGGTCCAGCATTCTATTCATCTGTCTGCTTCCAGGAAGGCATGGGAATCTTCAGCAGGGATCTATGGTCCTGTGAACTAATTCAATGGGGTTAGTAATTCAATGCCCTTAGTCACAGGGCAGAGGAAGGACCCATAAATCAAAGTATATACATGACTAGAAAACATCAAACCTTACATCATAGAATATAAAATTTTCAGAACTGGAAGACACCTTCAAGAGCATGTAATACAACACTCTCATTTTGTACATAGGGAAAATGATGCAGAAGTAAGGTGATTTATCACACAATGAGCCAGGAGAAGAGATGGTACCAAAACCCAAGTCTTAATTCCCACTTGGCTCCTTCCACTGCCCTGTTCTGCCACGAGGCTTATGAAATGCTCAGCCCCAAGCACCTTTCCTCCTCTTCGTTCCCATGTCGATGTTCTTTCCTGTGGCTCTAAAGCAGAAGGTCAGAAGCCAGGAGTCATAGAGCTGCTTTCAACAGGAAAACACAGAAGTTGGCAGGGCTGCTTTGTTTTCTGGGTTCTTCATTGTGCAAGGCCCAGAATGGTATCTGGGGAAGAATCTAGAATGCCATGTGGCTGCTTTGCACACAACGATTTGTTCCTTCTGCCAACCAACACCTCCAAAACAGGGCATAGAAGAAATCTAGGTGACAGGACAGGGAAGCTGGGCAGACCCAGGGATCACACACACTCACCTGGGCTGAAAAATATGGCTCGTGTCATTCTGGCCCACGTCTGATCTCTCCAGCTCTTTTGTTGTTGTTCACTTGTTTTCAATTGTGGTCTGATTCTTTGTGACCCCGTTTGGGGTTTGCTTGGCAAAGAGAACTGGAGTGGTTTGCCATTGCCTTCTCCAGCTCATTTTACAGATGAGGAACTGAGGCAAACAGGGTTAAGTGACTTGCCCAGGGTCACACAGCTAGTAAGTGTTTGAGACCACATTTGAACTCATGAAAATGCATCATCTTGACTTCAAGACTAGCATTCTATGCACTGCATCACCTAGCCACCCCATCTACACCTCTATACTACCCCAATCTTGAGCTCTTATGAGGACTCAAATGGGGCTCAGCACAGAGTAGGTGCTTAGCATAAGTATTTGTTGATTGTTGAATAAAGTTCCAAAAATGTTCCTTGGCCACTCTTGTGGCACTTGACCTTATATTATTACCAAGCCCTCTGCAAAAGAATGTAAGCTACTTGAAGGGAGAAATTTTCTTTTTCTTTTTGTTTTTATGTTTGTTTCTCCAGATCCTTGCATGTAATTGGATAGCAACAAGAACTAGACCCATGATTTCATTGACCAAGAGAACTCCCAGATGAGGAAACTCCCTCTATTGATAAAGGCTGGCACTTTCTCTACAGCTTACAGTCTGGTACTGTACTAAGTACTAAGAGGTTAAGTGACTTGCCCAAGGTCACATAGCCAGTACGTGCCGAAGATAGGACTTGAACCCAGGTCTTCTGGGTTCTCAGTCTGACTCTCTATTCACTATGCCTGTGCTCTAGAAAGAGAAGTCAAGCAGGCAGCCTGAGTGAGGAGGCAGTCCACAAGACTCCCAAGAAAATGTAATTGAGAAATACAAAATTACAATAAGACATAGAAAATGTTAATATGTGGTTTCCTTATTTAACATGCAGCCTGTAGAGGTTCTTATGTATGGTTTAGTGACCTCCATTTCTATTTGAGTTTGATGCCACAGCTCTAAAAGCACTTAGCAGACACCAAAAAAATGCTTGCTGAATTGTGCTAGGTTGAATATCTCTCACATCTACCCCTCTCATATCAGAGGCAGCTGGTGATACAGTAGATAGAGCACTATTCCTGCAGTCAGGAAGACCTGAGTTCAAATTCAGCTTCAGATCCAGTAGGGTTGTAAGGATCAAATGAGATATTTGTAAAAAGTGCTTAGCACAGTGCCTGGCACATAGTAGGTGCTATATAAATGATGCTTATTCCCTGATCCTCTCCCCCCTTTAAGAAGGGAGTCTAGGACTGCCACCTCTTCATGTACTGTTCTGGACTTCTCCATCATGCCTCTGTGCCAGGTACTTTTTCCTCCTACTCCCGCCAAAGCCCTTCCCATTTTTCAGCTTCCTTTTTGAGTTGTCTTCCATCATTAGACTGTAAGGTCCATGGGGACAGGAACAGTCCTTCTTTTTCATATTTGTATCCCCAGGGCTTAGCACAATGCCTGGCACTTAGTAAGTGCCATATAAATGCTTATTCCCTTCCCTTCCTACCTATCCTCATGGTCACCAGTCTCATTTCTCACGCAAGAACATTGTAAGAGCCTCCTAACTGGTCTCCCTGCCTCCAGTCTTTCCCTCTCCAATCCACAGAACACAAGATGTCAAAATTGTCTCCCTGGAGACCATTTATCAGGTGTTTTAGAGGTTTATCCTGTTCTAATATTGGCAGAACTACACAGCCTCTCTCTGAGATTCTGTGATATTACAACGAGACTGGACTTGAAGCCAGGAGACCTAAGTCTGAGTCTCAGTTCTGACTCTGTACCTCTGTGGACCCTCCCAGTGCTGACACTCTATGTTCTAAGATTCTAAGGCCCTCTCTATCTCTGATATTCTAAGGTGCCTGCAAGTTCTAACATTGTATGCTCTGTGGTTCTAACACTCCTTCAGCTCTGACATTCAATTTTCTATGATTCTAAAGACCTTTCCATCCCTGGAATTCTATGTGTTAGGAATCTAAGAACTTCCTCATTGAAAAAATGGAGATAATATTTGTAAACACTCTTTTGAAAACCCCAAGTAATGTATATTGTTGATTTTTAATTTTGCTGCAGGAATCAGGGCCATCCCATTGGAGCATATGTGGAGACAGACCTATGCCCCAGGTTCAGGCAGCCAAAGATAATCCGTGACATCTTCTCCCTCTCATTGGAAGTCCGAGCTCTGAGAGCTAGCAAACTCCTCAGGCCCATCAGGGATGTATCCCTATGGGAAAATGTTAATTTCTGGATTATCTATGAAGTATATAAAATGTAAACTTTACTTAAAAAGAAAACAAAAACTTAATCATGAGAATTTTTAAATTTTTCAATATTTTATTTTTTCTAGTTACATGTAAAAACAATTTTTATCATTTATTTAAAATTTTGAATTCCAAATTCTTTCTTTTTCTCCCTTCCTTCACCCCTCCCTGGGACAACAAGCAATCTGATATAAGTTATATATGTGCAGTCATACAAAACATATTTCCATATTAGTCATGTTGTGAAAGAAAACACAGACCAAAAGGAAAAAAAAAAGAAAAGAAAGTTTTAAAAAATATGCTGTGATCTGCATTCATACTCCATTACATCTTTCTCTGGAGATGGATAGCATTTTTCATCATAAGTCCTTTGGAATTCTCTTGCCCGAAAATAGCTGTCATTCACAGCTGATCATCATGCAACATTGCTGTTACTATGTACAATGTCCTCCTGGTTCTACTCACTTTACTCTGCATCAGCTTGTGTAAGTCTTTCCAGGTTTTTCTGAGAGCATCCTGCTCATTATTTCCTATAGCACAATAGTATTCCATTACATTCATATACCATAATTCATTCACCCATTCTTCAATTAATGGGCATCTCCTCAATTTCCAATTCTTTGCCACCACAAAAAGCTGTTATAAATATTTTTGTACAAAGAGTTCTTTTTCCCTTTTTTTGATCTCTTTGGGATACAGACCTCATAGCACTATTGCTGGGTCAGAGGGGATGCCCAGTTTTATAGCCCTTTGAGCATAGTTCCAAATTGCTCTCCAGAATGGTTCACAATTCCACCAATAGTACGTTAGTGTCCCAATTTCCCACATCCCCTCCAGCATTTTTCATTTTCCATTTCTGTCATATTAGCCAATCTGATAGGTGTGAGGTGGTACCTCAGAGTTGTTTTAATTTGCATTTCTCTAATCAATAGTGATTTAGAGCATTTTTTCTTATAACTATAGATAATTTTATTTCATCATCTGAAAACTGCCTATTCATTTCCTTTGACCATTTATCGATTAGGGAATGACTTGTATTCTTATAAATTCAACTCAGTTATCTCTATATTTGAGAAATGAGGTCTTTATTAAGGAAACTTGCTGCAGAAATTTTTTCACAGTTATGATTACTAACTGTATATTTCCCTCCATCCTATTTCCCCCCTATTTAGGGGGAAATATTCATGTATAAAAATGATGTAAGACCAAACAAAAAATAAAAAGAAACAAGTTTTTTTCCCAAAATGCACCAATTTCCTCATCCTTCATAGTCTTCTTCTTAAACATGATTCAAAGTATAGCAGAGCTAGATCATTCTTGTCAAGGCAATGACCTTGATGGCACTGCAGAAGGCAGCAGACATCATGACTTATCTGTTAGGAAATCCTTATATTCCCATTACCTCAGTGCCCAAAAGAAGGGTGCCTGCCTTCTTATCCCAGAAGATCCTCTTCTTAGCCTTTCTTACATGAAATTAATATGACTCAGGTATAGGAGAAGGAAAGTCTAACAGTGGCAAAGTCAGGGACCTACTTGAAACATGCCACAGGTATGCCACTGGTGGTGGTCCACACCAATGCAAATTGCAATATCTCCATTAGAATGTAAGCTCCTTTGAGGGCAGGGATGGTTTAGTTTTGTCTTTTATCCACAGCACTGAACACTTTTTTTTTTTTGGAAGGGGTAAGGTGGTTACTGGACCCCATAGGGAACTTCTGATGAGGGAACTCTATCAATGTAGGTTGATAACTACTATGCATTTTATGATCTTAGAGCATTGTTGGGGTATTGAGAGATGAATGGCTGGCCCACACAGCCAGTATGTGTCAGACGAAAGACTGCAACCTAGGTTTTGCTGACTCTGCAATCAGCTCTTTATCTGCGACCACTTTCATTTCCACCTGCTTACTCTCCTTTTGACTTCTCCATTATTCTCCCAGGAACCTCATTATTGGGAAATCTCTTCATTCTGTAAGATATAATCAGCCTTGTTGTTCATACCTAATCAATAACCTCTGCCCCTCTGATAAGAGGACCAGCCTTGAGCTCCAAAACTTCCATATAGAGGCAATTAGATGACACAGTAGATAAAAGAGCTGAGTCTGGAGTTGGGAAGACCTGAGTTCAAATCCAGCTTCAGATATTTCCTAGCAGTGTGAGCCTGAGCAAGTCTCTTAACCTCAGTTTGCCTCAGTTTCCTCATTTGTAAAATGGGGATGATAATAATAGCACCAACCTTGCAGGATTGTTGTGAAGATCAAATGAGATAATATTTGTACATAGGGCTTAGCACATGGTAGGTGCTACATGGACCATATACGGCGGGAGCCCAGGACAACCATCTCTTCATGCACTATTTTGGACACTTCATCATGCCCCTGTGCCAGGTATCTTCTCCCACTCCCTCTACCCTGCTCAAAGCCCTTCCCATTTTCAGCTTCCTTTTTTGTGTTATCTTCCTCTGTTAGATTATAAGCTCCTTAGGGGCAGGAACTGTCCTTTTTCCTTTTTCCTATTGGTATCCCCAGAACTTAACACAGTGCCTAGCACCTACCATGTGCTTAATAAATAAATGTTTATCGACACTGCCTGGCACATGAGTGCTTAATAAATACTTGTTGAATTGACTCAAAGTATTAAGTTACTTCATGTATTTGTATTTCAGACCTCTCTAGCTAAACTGCATACCTTTTAAGGGCAGGAACTGAATCTCCTTCATTCACTTCTCTCATCCCTTCTAATGGCTCACATGGTCCTGAGCACAGCGGGTTCTCAAGAGCTGTTTAACCACCCAGGTGAAGAGATAGAGTGCTAAGAACACATACGGTCAATTGCTGTAAGATGACTCTAGGGTAGAAGGTGAGTAGAATTTTCTGTCAGGGCTAGAAAACACTGAAAGTTGCTCCTAAGAAAGTCTGTGGAGCATTAAGGAGAGGCTGGAAAAACAGCTCTCTTGAAAACAGGGTAAAGCATACCCTGTTTCAAGATAAGGAATAGTTCAAATGATACTCCCACATTTATGTTGTTTTTGTTGTTATTTGTCCTTCATTCGCAAAGACGACCATGACATTAGGGAGGTGATGCCATGACATGCAAGTGAACTGGATTTAAGTGAGGGAGGGCTGTGCAAAGTCACCAGCCTCACTTTCTCCTCCAAAGCCATCTGGGTCCAGCAGCCAGATATAGATCAGGACCACTGGAGGTGCCCCTCTCCCCCCCATTTTTTGTGCATGATGCTCAACAAAATATTCTTCCAAATGAGTCTGTGAAGTTGGTAGTATTACCACCCCCATTTTATAAATGACAGAACTGAGTGAAGTTCAGAGACTTGGTGAGTTGCCCACTGTAATACCGTAAGTGTTACAATCAGAGCTCAAACCTAGATGTTCTGACTCCAAGCCTAAACCACTCTGCCTCTCATAGTGGGATTCCTTCTAGTCTATCTCTCAAATATCTATCTATCATCTCTCAAATGCCCATGCCATTGAAGACTGCCACAGTACTGTAGGAGAGTATAATCTAAATGAAAAAAGACTAGGAAGAGGGAAGAGAGTGAGGAGAGCAGGGAAACACCTGCTCAGCAGGTCAAGGCACTTCTGACACCTGCCTGAGAGGCAGAAGAGGACATAAGATCTGTCTTGCCACAGATAAACTGCAATGCAATTCATCTAGAGCAGCCAGTCTTTCTAGTTGAGTGCAATTAAAAAACTATTTACTAAATGCCTACTGTGTTCAAGGCCCTGTGACGGGGCCTAAGGAAATGACACAGACCCTGCTCTCAGGGTGCTTACAATCTCTTGAGAGGAAGAACAATTGCACAAATAACTGGTACAAGGGAGAGGGAAACAAGTGAGGAGAGGGCCAGAATATGAGAAACCAGAGATGGGAGAGATCACTTTCACCTGAAAAAGAGGTTATAAAGGATTTCATGGAGGTCAAATACAAGCTGGGTCATGAAGAATGGAAAGGACTTTGACACATGGAGGCATTCCAGGGATGATTACACTGTGAGCAAAGGCAGGTCAAATGAAGATGGCAGTAAATAGTAAATAAAAATAGTTCATATTTATATAGCACTTTAAGATTTAGAAAGCACTTTACATATATTATCTCATTTGATCCTCACAATGGCTTCATTTTATAGACGAGGAATCTGAGGTTGGAAAAGATTAAATGATTTTCCAAGGGCCACACATTTAATAAATGACTGAGGCAAGATTCAAACTCAGGATCCCTGGACCCAAGACCAGCCTCTATCTATCACAACACCTAGCTAGCTAGCTTCCCTGGGACATAGACTTGAATGGGATGGGGGAGGGGTGGTTTAAAAAAAAAAAAAGACTGATGACTTAGGTTGAAGCCAAATCCTGAATACTAGGGAGATGTGTTGATGCGCTATTTTCAGTAGGCATTGAGGAGTCACTGAAGGGTTGGGTTTTTTTTGGTTTTTGTGTTTTGTTTTGTTTAACGAAAGGACCAACAAGGTCACAGCTATTTATTGGTAGAATATTCAGGCAATGGTGGAGCTGTGATCTGGTCCACCCATTCATTTTGGAAAGCAGATTGGAACTATTCTCAAAAAGCTATTAAAATGTGCATACCCTATGATCCATCGATACCACTACTAGGTCTACATCCCAAAGAGGAGAGCAAGAGGAAAAAGATTTATCTATACAAAAATATTTATGGCATCTCTTTTTGTGGTGGCAAAGAGTTAGAAACTGAGAGGTTGTCCATTAATGGGGGAATGGCTGAACAAGTTGTGGCATATTAATATGATGGAATACTATTGGGCTATAAGAAAAGATGAATTGGACAATTCAGAGAAACCTGGAAAGACTTATACAACTGATGCAGAATGAGGTGAACAGAACCAGGAAAACAATTTATACAATAACAATATTGTCATGACAAACACCTTTGAAAGACAGGAACTCTGATCAACACAATGACCAACCACAGTTCTAATGGACTCAAGATGAAACAAAATAACCACCTCCTGATAGAAAAGTGATGGAATCAGATTGTAGGACACTTTTTTTTATATGACCTATGAGGGAATGTTTTGCTTGACTATACATGTTTATAACAGTTTTGCTTTTTCTGCTTTCTCAATGGGGGAGGGGAGGGAACAAAAGGGGATAATAGTGTCCCCAAAAAAAGAGGGGGAAAGAAAGAAAAAGGGAGTCATTGAAACATATTTCTGAAAAAATAGAAAAGAAAAAGGAAAAAAGGAATCACAAACAACTTCAAAAGTAATGTTAAATTTATTACATATTTTTTTAAAAAATCAAGCTGTACATCATAGAGATTCAGTTTCATGTACAACCCCTCTGTTCTAATGGGTATCTGGCAACTATCATTTTAGTTGACGTTTATTAAGTTCAGGATTTTTTAAATGGGTTATTACTCAAGCAGTAGTGTAAAAGATGAATTGAAGGGAGATAATGGAGATAGGAAGACCAGTTAAGAAGCTTGGTGAGAAGAGATGAGGGATTTATACAAGGATTGTCTCTGAGTAGAGCAGAAAGGCTAGATGCAAGAAACACTGTGGAAATACAACGGACAAAACTTGGCAACTAGTTAGATATAAAGGGTGAGAGGAACAGAGAATCAAAGATGTTTCTGATGTTTCAAGCTGGGTGACTAGGAGGGAAGAATACGAAAGAAATGGGAAAGGACAGACTTAGGGGAGAAGAGGATGAGTTCAGTTTTCAGAGGACCATAGATTTAGAGCTGGAAGGGACGTTAGAGACTACTGAGCCCAATCTCCTCATTTATAGAATGAGGAAACTAAGTCTCAGAGAAGAAAGGGAATTATTGAAGGGTTTTTTTTGTTTTGTTTTGTTTTTTGTTTGCTTTTTTGTTTTGGTGAGGCAATCAGGATTAAGTAACTTGCCCAGGGTCACACAGCTAGTGTCATGTGTCTGAGGCCGGATTTGAACTCAGGTTCTCCTGAATCCAGGGCTGGTGCTCTATCCACTGCGCCACCTAGCTGCCCCCTGAAGTTTTTTAAACAATGTTAAAACCAAAAGGGGTCTTGGATACCATTTCACCCAATCATCTGATTTTTGAAACAGGTAAACTGAGACCAGAGACAGGGAAGAAAGGGAACTTGCCCAAGGTCACATAGCAAATAAGTGATAAAAGGTAGAACCCAAAATCAATTCTTATGATTTCAAGACTGTGACTCTTACTAATTTTATCACACTGTATGTCCAATAAGCTGTTTTTATTCAAATAGACTAACTTTCAAGGTACAAAATACAATGCTGGATGAGTGCTTTTTTATATTCCATGACAGATATGATAATAACTAAGATACCTGCCATTAGCAAATAGCCTTCTTTTAAGAAAAAAAAAAAACCTAGAACTTTAGGGTGATACAAAGCTGTTTACATGTATGTGTGTGTGTGTATTATATATATATAGAAAATCTTTTGACATGCCAAAATAATCTTAAATTAAACACAGTGGACAAATTTAGACAGGTATTGTAACAAACAACATCAATACTGAATCTTTTTTTTCTTTCAAATCAGCTTAAAAAAAAAGTCAATTCCTAATCGGTGTGAGCTTTTGTCCTCATATGGACATTATTGCCTCTGATGAAGAAAAAAAAAACATAAAAATAAATGTCAACTGGAACCGAAGATGCATATATAAAGTAGGTTGCAGTGCCCTAATCTCATTTTGGAAGTATAAATAACTTGTCAAGGGTCACAGAGGTGCAGTGAGGAGACATAGAAAAGTGATGCATGAAATAACTAACAGACAACGGAGCTTAAAACCACAAAGGATTTGGGTATCCTGGGCGCTTGGAGGCAGTGGTAGAGGAGGGAAAGGGCAAAGTGGGAAGCAGGGAGTTTCTCCTCTTCCCCCATCACCCACTCTGACTCCTTTCCTCCCCCAGCCACTAATAGCAGGAGGAGGGAAGGCAAGTTCAGCACCAGCAATGGAGGGTCTCAGGCAGCAGTTTCTCAAATGTTCTCCCTCTCTTCTGAGTGTAGGAAGCATCACAGTATGTCAGACCTAAAAAGGACACACAAAAAAGGTCTGAGGTTAAATCCTACCTTCTCTAGGAAGCCTTCCCTACCTCCTCCTTCTCTTCCTTCTTTTTTGTCAGACCTGTGATTTTATGTGTGTATGGAGCTCCAGATTGAGCAACTACTCCCAACACAGACTGACCCTTTCTTGTGGTCTTACAGGCTATGAGGGGCCCTGAGAGGTTCTCCAACTTCCATCCAGTTCTCTTTCAGCTGACCTCCTAGAGCACTTAGTATCTGGTCCACATCATTTGTCACCTGGACAATTACCCACCACCTGATGTTACTGTTCAAAGTTCTTTAGTATGTGGGTTTTACCTCCCCAGACCGAGAGCTTCATGGAGGCAAGCCCTGGGTCAGCTCCTCCTCTATCTCAAAAAATTGGGAGCTCCCAGAAGGCAGTCTGGCTCAAGCAACAAGCATTTATCAATAGATAAGCTTTTTCTCAGCTGTGCTGCTTAGAAGAAACAAACTAAGACTGGTTGGTCAGGGCACAGGGCTGTATCAGGAGGCTCCAAAATGCTTGTTGGTTAATTAACTGACTAACTGAAGTCTGACACAGGCTCCCCAAACAGATCTCTGGTGGAAGGAGAGAAGAGGTAGGGCATTGGAAGAGGCTGCCTTAATGATCATAAAATGTTGGTAATTAACTGCTTCCCTCTTAATGACTTAGAGGAAATTAATTGTGTTGTACCTTTAATTCAAGAATTAAAGTTATGTGTGTGTCAAATTTCCATCTAGACTCTATGAGAGCAAGGAACTTTATCTAAATTTCCCATCTCTCCTGAGTACTCCGTACATGTTGTTCTCCCCATGAAACCTTCCCTGATCCCCACACCTCCAGGTTACATTCCTCTGTTCTCTCTGTCTCTCTCTTTCTGTCCCCCTTCCTCTCTGCCTCTTCTCTCTTCGTCCCTCTGTCTCTTTCTATCTCTCTGCACATACACAACACATGCACACAAATACAGAGTGGATAGTCAGCTTCATAAGTAGGGAGTCCTGGCTTCAAGTCCTGCTCCTAACGTATACTGGTTGTGGGCATTTGGGCAAGTCACTCAATTTTTCAGTGTTCTAGGCAACTCTCAATAAATTATAACTCATAGAGAAGATACCAGTCTGCATTGGTAGAAGGATTTCCTCATCCAGAAGTTCCTTATACCTATAAAATCACAAGTCCTGTTTCTGGTCACCTTCATTTCCAGATATATCCTCCCCCTTCCCCATCGCCTTCCCCCAGTCATCCCCTTGAAACAAAAATTTTAAAAGAGAACAAAAAAATTAACCTACATCAACAGTACATACTATGTTAGCCACCCAAAGTCCCTCTTCTGTAAAGATGCATTTTCTCTCTTAATCTATCTCTCTTTGTTCTTTCTAACATACTCTAACATTATCCTCTTATGGCTCTTCAAACATTCTGGTTTTTTGGTTCTAGTTATTTCTCTATGTGTGAATGTCTCCCTCTTAACCCTCCCATAGTTCCCCTAGACTGTGAGGCAGCTGGGTGGTATAGTGGATAGAAAGCCAGGCACCCTAAGTTCAAATCCAGCCTTAGACCCTCACCAGCTTCACGAACCTGGACAATCCACTTCGCCTCAGTTTTCTCAACTGTAAACTGGGGCTAATAACAGTACCTACCTCACAGGTTGTGAGGATCAAAGGAGATACTTTATGTATACAGAAGTGCTTAATTAATGCTTGTTTCCTTTCTTTCTAGTCTTATCTACCTGTGACTCTTCCTCTCAACCTCTTCCTCAGAGAATCATGGGTCCTATCCACATCAAGGGTTCAGCAAATTTTTGCCCAATTGGAGATCCATTTTTTTGAGGACCAAGCAAGAGAAAAGTATTCATAGCTCTTGACTTGCAGTGGAAATAAAGAGTCCTGGGTGTGGAGGGAGGACCCAAGTTTCAAATATATTTACTAGCTTTTCAGCCAGGTGCAAATCTCAGCCTCTCTGAACCTTGATTCTTATTTCCATAAAATAGGAACCTTGTTGGAAGAGTCTTTAAGTGGGCATCTTCCTCCACGGCATTGGATGCTGACCACAAGCACAGCAGGACTGTAAAGATGTGGCCTGCTGTGAAACCTCATTTGTGAAAGCCTCCCTGTGTTCCCTTCCCATACCTTCACCAAAGATGCCCTTGATATGATACATGCCCAGCTTATTCTCATAAATATTTTGTATAAATATGAAAGTAGGCATTTTGGTCAGTCAGTCAGTCAACAAGCATTTAAGTACCTACTATGTGCCAGGTGCTGCACTAAGCACTGTAGGTCAGCACTTTGGAATATTTTCTTAGATTTAGAGTGGGAAGGGACCCCTAGGCCATCTAGTCCAATTTTTTTTACAGATGAGGAAACTGAGGCCCAGAGAGGTGAACTGATTTGCTCAAGGTCATATAAGTAGTAAATACCGGAGCAAGAATTTGAACCCAGAACTTCTAACTCCAAATCCAGCAACCTTTTATTGTACATGAATCCCTGCCTTCATTCTTGATCTCTCTTTTTTGAGGGGGAAACAAGAGGTAATAAAATCTGTGATTCTTTTCCCTAAGCATCCACTGAATTGTAATAAAGATAATACCACTACTTCTTGGTGCTATTTGTGAGTAAAGTGATT
The DNA here is from genome assembly GCF_900497805.2 of Vombatus ursinus. Lineage (NCBI taxonomy): Eukaryota > Metazoa > Chordata > Mammalia > Diprotodontia > Vombatidae > Vombatus > Vombatus ursinus. The sequence continues at coordinate 13,055,837 of NW_020947062.1, read as the reverse complement.
CACCCCAGTAGAGTAGGGGGATGTGAACCTTCCGCCTCTGCCATTCACCATCAACCTCAGTTTCCTCATCTGTAAAATTGACAAACCGCGTCTAAGGTCTCTTCTAGTTCTAAATCTATCATCCCAAGTATTTTTAAAAACCTGTGGTCTTTTATTCACATACATCATGTCTCAGTAAACTCTCCTCAGGTGAGCTGTTCTTGGTCTCTGTTTGCTGGAAGGCTGTACCACTTAGAACACTTGTCTGTAGGCTAGGCCAGGGCAGAGGACTCACAATCTTGGGAGACATCTTACTCCAACCAACACTCCTGAGCCCCTTCTCTCTCCCAATATTCTTGCCTGGATACCTTTACAAGTGCCCCTTACCTGGTCTCCATCCCGAGTGCTCTCAGGAGACTCACCAACTCGTGATTCCCAGCAGATTCTGCCTGGAAAGGAAGTTTTGCATAGTTATTGCTGCAGCTATATCTGGCAAACAATCCAGAAGAAAAGAAGGGAACACCCCGCCCCTTCCCTGTCAGCTCCTGATGGGTCATCTGTGGGTGGATCATCTGGCCAGAGCTAGGGCCTCCTCCTTTCTAGGATGCTGCCTTCAGTGACTGACCTACCCTCCAGCCCCTGATCCTTTCCTGCTTTTGCATCATCTCCTCAGTCAGACTGTGTTCCGCACCCCCCACCCTCCGTTGGCTAGACCCAGGGATGCTCATCTTCTGTACCCCACCTTCCACCATGACCCTCCCTGAGGGTCTAGTTTGATTCTCCCATCCCCCCAGGATGAATTCTTAGACAGCAGGGCTCAGATCTGTTCCTGGCCCCAAACTATGAGATTCTTGAGAGCGGCATCTGAATCTACTGCATCCACCAAATCCAGCAATACTTTGGTATCCAGAAGTTGTCTTTTACTCAGTGGCTATATAAATCATAGACCATAGAACTGGAAGGAAGCCGAGAAATCATCTACTCCAACCACCTCATCTAACAGACAAGGAAACTAAGGTCCAGTGGGAGGAAATAATTTGTACCAAGTCTTACATGGGTATATGAATTATCAATTTAGAGCTGGAAGGGACCTCAGAGGCCATCTCAAACAACACCCTCTTTTTGCAAGTGAGGAAAATGAAGCCCAGAAAGTTGAATGACTCGCCCAAGGTCACACAGATTTTAACACATAGAATTTGGATCGAAGTCTCTGGTACTCTATCTAATACATGGTGCCTTATGGGTAACCAGATGTTTGCTTGTTTTATCTATATATGGACTCCCTACCATCACCACCACCACTGTCGAGGGTACTGTTTGTTACACAGTGGTCAGTCAATCAGTCAATTCACAAGAATTTATTAAGCACCTACTACATGCAAGGCACTATGCCAGGTGCTGAGATACAAAGACAAAAATGAAACAATCCCTGCCATTAAGAGCTTACATTCTTTTGGGGAAAGAGATAGATGTATAGGTAAATATACATCCTATGTATTTTAAGCTTTAATAGTTTAAAACAGCATGAAGACTTTGGGATACCCATAGATATATAAGAATATATATATGCATATATAGCAGGTTGTATTTAAGCTGAGCTTTAAAAGAATCTAGGGATCCTAAGGCAGCAGTGAGAATAGAGACCATTCTAGGTATTCATAAGTATTTCCAAGCCTAGCACTGAGACTTGTCCCGAGGCCTTGAGCTTCATTCTGCTAGGAAAAGGAGGGCCAAGAGAAGGAATAAGAAGAAAACACTGACTATGCCATGTGGAGCTTGTTGAGAAAGCCAAAAGCCTCCTATGAAATCATTTAAGGCAGACTGTGTAACAGGAAAGAACCAAGTGATGTCATGTATGTAGTAGAGTGGAAAGTAATGCCAGAACCCTGGAAACCTGGGTTCAAGTCCCAGCCCTGCTCCTTATTACTTGTGTGACTTTGGGCAAGACACTTACCCTCTCCAGGTCTCCTCAGTTTCACCCCTGAAAAATGAGGGTTTTGGACAATTGGAACTCTAAAGTTTGCTTCTGGCTTGAACTTTTTACAATCTTATGGTCCTATGACTTAGGAGGTCAGAAAAGGGAGAAATAAGTGTGATTAGGGGAGGCTAATGGAAGAACATCAAGAGGCAGTTAGTGGATAGAGCTCTGGGCCTGGAGTCAGGAAGATCTGAGTTCAATTCCAGCCTTGGACACTTACTAGCTGTCTGACCCTGTGCAAGTCACCTAACTTTTGTTTGCCTTAATTCACTGGAGAAGGAAATGGCAGACCACTCTAGTACCTTTGCCAAGAAAATCCAATGGACAGTACTGGTGTTATGGTCCACTGGGTCATGAAGAATCAGACACAACTGAACAACAACAAAAAGGAGGATGTAGGTCTTGAAATTTGGGACAGATTTAGAGAGGAGTGGGGAAGTCTCTTCAGATCAGAGACACAGGACAGGCAGAGATACTCAGGGATGAATCTGTGGCATCACTAGCTATCCTGTGGGCCTGGAAGCTGGCCCTTCATCATCCTTAGACCTGGCTTCCAAGAGACTCAGTTTCCCCACTAGATTCTAAATTTCTTGAACACAAAGTCGAGGAAAGCTACACGCAGAATCAGAAAACCTGTTTTCCAGGCCCAGCTCTGAAACTTATATGCTGTGTGATATTGAGCAAATTACTTCGGTTCTCTGGACATATTTTTGTTTTTACATCGTCTACATTTCCTACTGTATCCCAAACCTTATAATAAAGATTAAAAAAGAAGAATCACAAATAAAGTCAGATCTAAATAACTGGAAAAATATCAGTTGCTCATGGGTAGGCTGAGCTAATATAATAAAAATGACAATTCTACCTAAATTAATTTACTTATTCAGTGCCATACCAAACTACCAAAAAAAATATTTTATAGCGCTCGAAAAAACAATAACAAAATTCATCTGGAAGAACAAAAGGTCCAGAATATTAAGGGAACTAATGAAAAGAAATGCAAAGGAATGTGGCCTAGCTGTACCAGATCTTAAATTGTATTATAAAGCAGCAAACATCAAAACTACTTGGTACTGGCTAAGAAATAGAGTGGTGGATCAGTGGAATAGGTTAGGTATGCAAGACACAACAGTCAGTGACTATAGTAATCCACTATTTGATAAATCTAAAGACTCTAGCTTCTGGGATAAGAACTCACTATTAACAAAAATTGCGGGGAAAACTAGAAAATAGTGTGGCATAAACCAACATCTTACATCCTATACCAAGATAAAGTCAAAATAGGTACATGATTTAGATATAAAGACTGATACTATAAGCAAACTAGGAGAGCAAGGCATAATTTACCTATCAGATCTATGGAGAAGGGAAGAATTTATGACCAAATAAGAGATAGAGAACATTATGAAATGCAAAATGGATGACTTTGAAAAGTTTTTGCACAAACAAAGCCAATGCAACCAAGATTAGAAGGGAAGCAGAAAGCTGGGAAACAATTTTTACAGCCAGTGTCTTTGATAAAGGCCTCATTTCTAAAATATATAGAGAACGGAGTCGAATTTATAAGAATATAAGTCATTCTCCAATTGAAAAATGGTCAAAGGATATGAACGGGCAGTTCTCAGAAGAAGAAATTATAACCATCTATAGTCATATGAAGAAATGCTCTAGATCACTACTGATTAGAGAAATGCAAATCAAAACAACTCTAAGGTACCCCATCACACCGATCAGATTGGCCAACATGACAAAACAGGAAAATGATAAACGTTGGAGAAGATGTGGGAAAATTGGAACACTGATGCCTTGTTGATGGAGTTGTGAACTGATCCAACCATTCTAGAGAGCAATTTGGAGCTATGCCCAAAGGGCTATAAAAATGTGCATACCCTTTGACCCAGCAATACCACTTCTAGGTCTGTATCCCAAAGAGATAATAAAAAGGGGGAAAGGACCCACATGTACAAAAATATTTATAGCAGCTCTTTTTGTGGTGGCAAAGAATTGGAAATTGAGGGGATGTCCATCAATTGGGGAATGGCTGAACAAGTTGTAGTATATGAATGTAATGGAATACTATTGTGCTATAAAAAATGATGAGCAGGCTGATTTCTGAAAAACCTGGAAAGATTTATATGAACTGATGCTGAGTGAAATGAGCAGAACCAGGAGAACATTGTATGCAGTAACAGCCACATTGTGCAATGACTGCTTTGATAGACTTGGCTCTTCTCAGCAATGAAAGGATCTAAGACAACTCCAAAAGACTCATGATGGAAAATGCTATCCTCATCCAGAGAAAAAACTATGGAGTCTGAATGCAAATGGAAGTATACTATTTGCTCTCCTTTTCTTTTATTGTTCTCTTGTTTCTTCATTCTCATGGTTCTTCCCATTAGTTCTAACTCTTCTTTAGATCATGACTAATGTGAAAATATGTTTAACATAAATGTGTAAGTCAAGCCTATATCAGATTGCACACTGTCTTGGAGAGGGAGGAAGAGAGGAAGGGGGAGAAATTTTAAAACTCAAAATCTTATGGAAATGAATGTTTAAAACTAAAAATAAATTAATTAATTATAAAAAAAGAAGAATGTCAGGAAAACTAACCAGTATCACAAAGATCTAATATTATATGCAATATTCCATATCTGTGATCCTCTACCTCTGCAAAAAATGAGGAAAGTTGTCTTCTCATATCTCATCTTTAGGGTCATTATAATTTTGCATCATTCAGCTTCAACTGTTTTGTTACCGTTATGTTAGTCTCATAGAATATCTCTCTGCCTTCATGACATGGCTCAGGCAATACCTTCTACATGAAGCCTTTTCTGATCACTCCAACTTCTAGTGCCCTCCATGCCTAAATTCTTTGTATTTATTTGTATTGATTCTCTTTATAGCACTTAATATTGTATTACATTCATGTGCCATAGTTTAACCATGCCCCAATCAAGGGGCATCTATTTTATTTCCAATTTTGCTACAAAAAAAAAGTCCTGCAATAAATGTTGGTATTTCTTCTTATCACTGATCAACTTGGGGTATAAGTATTTTGTGAGATATTTGGGCAAAAGGGTAGGGACATTTTTAACCACTTTGTGTAATTCCAAATAGCTTTCCAGAATGGTTGTACCAACTCACAGATCCACCAATAAGGCATTAGTGCACCCATCTTTCCACAACCCCTCCAACACTGACTATTCCCACCTTTTGTCATTTTTGTCAATTTTCTGGGTATAAGGTGAAATAGGGTAGTTCTGATTCATATTTCTATTATTAGTGATTTGGAGCATTCTTTTATGGGTTATTAATAGTTTGCAATTCTTCTCTTGATAACTCTTTTACCATATGCTTTGTCTACTAATATATTAGAATAGTTTTGGTTTTGTTTATTTGTTGATTGTCCACAATCTTTGAATATATGTATCTGTATATACATGTATGTATATGTACATACACACACATATATATAATACACACACACATCAGACTCTTATCAGAGATGTTTGATACAACTTTTTTTCCCCAGGAACAATATCATCTGATCTAGATTTTGCTTGTGCTCTTTATGAATCAGTATATCAAGGCTCTGTGATTTAATCCATGTAAGAAAAATATCCATGAAACCTATCTAACTTGGCCAATAGATCTCAAGAACGTTAACAAATGTCACACAGCTTGTATCAAAAATAGAATGTGAACCCAATTCTTTTTGACTCCAGCTTCAGCACTTGACCCTTGATGCCATATTGCCCCTGTATAAAGTAGGTACTTAACATTTATTGGTTGAATCGACAAATATCCTCCTCTCCCTCCACAATAGTAAAGCACCATAACTTAATTAGAAAGTGGTAACCTGAGATTCTGAGTTGATTCTATGTAGGGCTTATGAGGGTCCAAGACAATAGTGGTCAAATCAAGGATTTGGGACCGTTTTTGCACTTGCATCCCCTAAAAGCTCCTGTAAAATGTATTCAAGGTCTCTAGGACAGCTGGGAAAGTCAGACTTACAACTTGCAGTGGGGTTTGCCCATCATATCCCGTCTGGAATAGGTCCACGCCTGCCTGTTGCCACGCTATCAGCCCATCCCTGTCACCGCTCGCAGCCAACCTGTTGGAGAGAAGCCATCAGCAGACCCAGCCCCGGGTCCCTGGGGTGGTGGCTGCAGGAGGCCACGGGTAGCATCTTGTGTCAACCAAAGGGATGCGGGCCAAGAGCCCAGGGCAGGTGAAAGAAGGAGGTGATTATGACAGCACCAAACAGCTGAGCAAGCAGCAGCCTGGGGGTGGGGGTTGGGAGGGGGAGGGAATTAGCTGTGAGAATTAATAGGGCAGAACAGAGTCTAGTTTCACCCAGTGGGTGTGACCATGACTAACCAGAGAGAGACACAGGAGAGGGAGAGCGTCTCCAGTTTCATATTTCACAACATAGTTTTTTTTCTCCCTCTGGCACTTTAAGAGCAGAATGTGTCTTAGTTAACATATAGTTCAAAGTAGGAGAGAAACAGGAGGGAGGGAAAGAGGATGAGGGAATACAGCTGTTTGACCATATCACCTGGGAGGTTGAGAATGAGCATCCCAGAGCTAAGAATAGCTCCATGGCATTACTTCATCCAGCTAGGTCTTGTTACCCATCAGAAGCAAGGAAGCAGCCTTACCCATCAAAATGCCCACCAATAGGGAGAAGAAAAGGGAGAAAGAAAGGCTGGAAGCATCATTCTTCATCCCTCAGGTTCTTCCCTGCTTCCTGAATAAACTACTGACTTCTTCCACCCCACCCCTCCTCTCCGTGCTCCCAACCTGAGCCAAATTGGAGAAGGCTCCGTTCCTGGGGCCTCTCCAGGTGGGTAGGTGATAGAGAAGGTCATAGGTAATGTGCTGAGGACAAGAGAACTTCAGAGTCCTTCAACCTCTGACTGCAAAGGATCCATGAACTCTGGCATGGACACACCTAAGATCATAGGGAGGGAAAAGTACTTTCATGTACTTAGCTACAGATGATAATTAATCCTTCATTGTTTAATCTTTCTCTTTATGCTGTACCTTAAGACCTCCAGCATCCCTGGACTATATCCCACTACAAAAAAAAAAAAAAAAAAAAAGAACACCACTCCCCAGGGACACACAACACAGGAGAACACAGAGAAAGCCATTCAGGTAACCAGACTCCCTAGTGCTGACAACTCAGGGACCCTGAGATTCCACTTGGCTTTCTTCCCTTTCTTTCCCTCTCCCACCCTTCCTCCTTGTGAGCACAATATAAGGGGCAGTTTAGAACATACAGGTCCAAAAGTCTGAGCTCCCCACGGGCAGTCTCAGAGGGAGAGGGAGAGGGAGAGGGAGAGAGACAGGCTGGTGCCCTCATTAAGATTATTGACTATAATTGCTGCCTTCCTGCCCCTACAGTTGAATTGTCCAGCCTTCATGTTTGTGGTGATAGTGGGGAGGAAGCAGCCTCGAGCATTGCCTTACTAGAGACAGAGATGGACAACTGTTTGCTAAAGAAAACCAGGATGCTTCCAAAGTCCCTTCCAGCTCTCTCAATGATGGATGCAGAGCTCTTCCATATCCAGTCCTGTCTCCAAACTCCTCTAAGAGGCCCCATTGCCCAAGGCTCTGGGGAAGGTGGGCAGTAGGGGAGGGGGTAGAAGAATCAATCCTGTTCCTTATGGGAGGCTGAGTCACAGCCAGCGCCACAGAAAAGAGCCATCCCAGATCTGTTTTCTTGAAATTCTGGAGCTCCCAAACTTCAATCTTATCTTCTGGATGCCAGCTTCCCTCCTGGGGAGGGAGGACCTCCAGTATTAGCCAATGTGCCAGGTACTAATCAGAAACATCTCTTTCATCCCCCCTCCCCTCCACCCCTTGCAAGTGCTCAGGTAATAGGGTAGGGTTATTTCCCAGGGTGAGTAATACCCCCATTTCCATGGCTAAGAGGCCAGGGAAACCCACCCCTACTCAGTTCCAAAGAAGTCAGCCCTTTCCCTGGCCGTGGGACCTTCCTTAATCCTGACTTCAGGGCAAGTTGGAAGTATGGGAGATTGAGGGGGAGGAAAGAGCATAGACCACAGCTCTCAGAATCTAGGGAAGGCAGGAGACCTGGAAGGGAGCTAAGCTTCTCACCCCCCATGAATCCATTGAGCTCTTGCCTGCTCTGCCAGCCCAGGGAAAAGGAGGTCACATAATGTTGGGGTCTCATAGAACACATATCTCTACCACTTTGGGTTGGTGCTGCTCAAGACAATCCTTCCAGGTGGATTATGACAATGATGATGATGATGATGGTGGTGGTAATAATAATAACATTTATAGAGAGTTTTAGGATTCACAACAACCCTGTGAGGAAAATAGTGCACTATCAGCCCCATTTTACAGATGAGGAAACTGAGGCTTGAAAAGGTTCAGAGGCCCAATCAATGTCACAAAGCTATCAGAATCAGGATTCAAACTCAGTTGCTTCTATTCCAAGGTTTTTGTTTTATTCTTCAACTATCTCCAATAAAAAGAACCCTCCTAGAAGACAGAAGGAATACTCCTCACTCCCATACACCCCCTCCCCACAAATAAGTAGCTTGTATGCCGGGGGGAGGTGGCAGGAGATGCCCTATTGTGGACCCTTTGCCAGGAGGAAGGGCTGGTCAGAGATGCCACAGCCTCTGGACACTGAATTCCTTAATACTGGGCTTAGCCAGATCCTAAAGGGACCACCACTGGCATGCTAGTGTTTAGTGAATGTGACCTGATCTACCTAGCTACCTCAAGAAATAATTCACAGGATCATAGACATTTAGACAGGTAGAACATTTAGAGAACATTTAGGAGGAAAAAAAACCCTCATTTTATAGATGAGCAAACTGAGGCCCAGAGTTTAAACGACTTGCCCAAATCCATATAAGCAGCAAGTAGCAGAAAGAGAATTTGGACCTAGGTCCTTTGGTTCCAAACTGAGAGCTCTTTCCATTGTACCATGCTGTCTTCAAGAGCAATATGCCCTTACCCTGTCTCTGCACCCCAGCCCCCTTTCACCTGCTCCTCCAACCCAGGGTCTGGACTCTGACAAGGTCCCTCAGCCATGGGGACAGCCCAAGGACTTCCTAAAACAGCCTGAAGATCTGCCTCCCCCACCCCCAGTTGTGCAACAGAAACTTTAAACTGAAGCTAGTGTGGTATGATATAAGGAACAGTGCCAATCTTCCTCTGAACTATTTCCATTTTCCACATTGACCTCTGCCCCAACCATTCACTCCCCCACCTGTGGGTAAATGGTCTCTGACCTCACCTAGAACTGCCACTCTGGAATCACAGAATGTCAACACTGGGAGCAATGTTAGGATCACAGAGAATCACAGAGATCATCTCTGCCAGAACTGGAAGGGATTTCAGAATAAGAGAATATACACTGTCCCTGGGGAAAGGTTTGCCTGCAAGATGCTTTATGTAAAAACAAAAAGTATCAATAATATTCTTTTAAAATCATAGAAGGCAAAACATCTGAATTGGAAGGGACTGAAAGACCATCTTTTCTAACCCCTTCGTTTCATAGATGGGGAAACAGAGGAGAAAGAAGCAACTTTTCCAAGGTCACAGAGCTTGGATCATTGGACCCAGAACTTAGGATCATTTGGAACAGGGAAAGATCTTAAAGCACATCTAAGGAGATGGGACACAAAGCTTTTTTTCTTCTTAGGTTTCTGTCTTCCTACCCAACAAATATTGGTTCCATTCTCTCCAGAATCCACCCTAGAGATGGCCTAGAATAATACTCAAAGCCTCTGCTAATTAAGCTGTGGTGGGAAGGAGCCTTGATTATGATCAGAGATGTCTCACTCAGTATCTCTTTTCCCTGAGTATTAATCATAAGTTAGTAATAAACTCTTCAAAGGGTTAATCACAGCTCAGCACCAGCACTTTTGATGGGGAAGAGAAAGGGGCCTGGCTTCTCTCATCCAAAATTGTCTGTCCTTCCTTTTACAGAGGATGTTATCCTTATCTTTTCCCCCATTTTAAAAAGGGGGTAAATGAGGCCCACAGTGGGGAAGTGACTTGCACAAGGGCAAGTTGACCACCTCCTTCTAGAGGGATCACTTCCTCTCTAAAAGATGCCATTGTTGCCTGGACCTTGGGCTCACTTTGAGGTGGCTCTTGTTTCAATAAAACTTCCCAAACTGGACGTGCTATTGGGTAAGAACCCTGACCCGGGAATCAGGAAGCCTGAGTTTGCCGCGTCAGCCATATAATCACTGTGATTACATGTGAACACGACACTTCATAGAACAAGAGAGAAACGGGCCTTAGAAACTATGAAGTCCAACCTCCGTAATATAGAGGCATCGTGAGGGGAAGGGATTTGCTCAAGGTTACCCAGCAAGTCAAAGTCATTGACAAGACTCAAACCCATAGCTTGTCTCAGTTCAAGTCCACAGTTCTTTTCACTATGCCATGCTCTCAAAACCCCCTCTCTGGACTTTGATCTCTTTATCAAATGGGAAAAACGATACCTACTTGAAGGCATAAGACTGGACAAAGTGATTTTGCATAGCTCTAAGATCTATTCATCAAGTTAGGACTTTGGTGTCTGGGTCCAAGATTTCCCAGTTAATTTTTATGCAATAGAGACTTAAAAATGAAGCTAGTGTGGCATAATATAAAGAATAATGAATTTCAATCCAAAAGGATCTGACTTCAAATCCCAGCTTGGTTACTTGCTCCTTGTGTAACCTTGGGTACCTAACCTCTCTGGATCTCAATTTCCTCATTGATAAAACTAAAGTATTGGGCTAGACAGTCCCCAACGACCTTTCCAGACCCAAATCCCAGCATTTTTTTGGTAGAGGGCAGGATGTGCAGACCTGGGATTTTACTAGTCAGGGAACTCTCACTCTACCGATGCAGCCCATCAGTCGTTGGGCAAGTTAGTCTTAAAGAGATGCTTTATTCACTGCAAGTGACTTTCCCAGGGTCAAAACCAGTATGTGACAGAGGAAGAACCTGAAAACAGGTCCACCTGCCTTTAAAGCTGGCTCTCTATCTACAAGGCTACATAGTCTCTCATGAGTCAATCTTATCTCTACAATCCTATGAAATTAGCTATCCACTCAGAGACCACCCCCCCCACACTCCCAACACCCACATGCATTCCCTAGATGTCAACTCTTTCTCTGCCATTCTAAGCCTGAGAAGGAAGTGGAGGAGGAGGAGAAATAGCAGCCATGAGGCCATCCCTCCTAGGGGCCATTTCAATAGTTACCATTGTCTTAGCCAGAAACTCAAGGGCTGAGAAGAGGATGAAGCTTGAGTACCTGTAGAATTTGAATACCTAAAGGTCTTCTCCCTCTTTTTTCCTTCTTTCAGTCTTTCAGGGGGAGGGAATTGAAGAAAACATGGGAGATCAGTGAAGAAAGCTAGGTGGCAAAGTGAAAAGAGGGCCGGACCTGGAGTTAAGAAGTTGTGAGTTCAAATCCCACCTTAGACATTTAATAGCTGTGTGACCCTGGGCAAGTCATAACCCTTGTCTGTCTCAGTTTCCTCATCTATAAAATGGGAAAAATAATAGCACCTACCTGCCAGGGCTCCCATAAGGATGAAATGAGATAATATTGGTAAAATGCCCTGCAAACCTTGTGAAACTCTATAAATGCTAGCAATTGTGATCATTATTATTCCTCTAAAGGTTGAGTGTAGTATAACAGAAGAGCCTTGACCTGGTGTAAGGAGATGCAGGTCTAGACACTGGTACTCATTTGCTGTGTGACCCTGAGCAAGTCGCTTCCCCAACTTGGTCCTCAGTAACCACCTCTGTAACATAAGAAATGAACTTGCTCCCTTCTTCCTTGGTCAGACCACAGCTGAAATATTGTGTTCAGTTCTAGGTACCATATTTTTAGGGACCACACTGACAAGCTAGAGTGACAACAACCAGAATGAGAAGTGGACTGGAGACCATGTCACATAAGAAGAGTGACAGAAGGAACAGGGATGTTTTAGCCTGAATAACAGAAGACTCAGGAGAGGAGATGATGGCTGTCTTCAAGTATTCGTAAGGTTGAGATTTATTCTCCTTGATCCCACAGGGTTGTTGTTCATCCTTCATTTTCAAAAAGGACAAATGACATCATGAGGGTGATGTCTTGACTTGCACATGAGTTGGATTTAAGTGAAGCAGAGTTGCAGAAAGTTGTCAGCCGTACTTTGTCTTTCAGAGTCATCAAAGTCCAGTGGCAAGACAAAAGTCAAGATGACTGGTGATGGCTAGAGATGCAGTGGATGACCTTGGGATCTTGGATGTCTGATCAAGCTCTAAGCTCCACAGCACCTGCTTCAGTTGCCTTCAAGGCCATTGGAACAAATTGTTCTCATCCACCCATTCCACCAGAGGAAGTGTTCACATGCTTGGGGTAGGCACCCCCTAACTCACTGACACATCTGAGACCTGTGAGGTACCCTCAACCTGGTTGAGCCCATCTGTCAAAACAGGTTTTACCAGGGTGTGACTTCTGTGCATACTAGAGCTTCTTGGAGCCACCGGTGAGAATTGGGTGACAGGTGGACCCCAAAGGTGGATGGGCAGTTCTGGAAAGTCCTGGGCAGGCCCTCACACCAGAGGTGCTAGTCCTCCCTGAATACTCTATACACCTCTTCCACAGAGCAGAAGGAGGCGTAATGGATAGAAACTGCCGAGGCAGATTTTGGCTCTCTATGCAGAAAGACTTCCTACTAATCAGAGCTGTTCCAAAGTGGAATAATCTACCTCCGGCCTGCACAACCTGTGGCCTGAGAGCTGCTTGCTTTGGCAAGCCGCAGGCCTGGTCTACCTTGATAGAGGATGAGTTGCCAGCCACTGGATGTCTTCAAGCAGGGAATAGATCACTTTTTGGAGGAGATGCGGGAGAAAGGTTCCTGCTTCTTTTAACCCTGAGGTTCTTTCCAGACCTAAATCTATGATCCCTCTGAGATTCCTTCCACCCCTGAGATGTTATGACCCTTGAAGCCAATTAAGCTTCTTCAGGTGAAGGAAGGAACAAGGAGACAGCTAGTCAACCTTCACTAATAGACCAATCGACTCTGCCCATTATCCCAGGTCTTCCGTCACTTGAGGAGGATGGAAAATGGAGTCTAACACCACCTGCCAATCATCTTCCTGATAGTAGGGAAGGTCCTTGATGGGGCAGCATCTGGAGAGTGGGATGTGAGGGGCAGGTTCTGGGAGAAATGGGTCCCAAAGGGTTTAGAAGCCTTGTCCACATTAATGCAGATGTCAAGGAAAGGCAAAAGAGAGTGGCTGCCCTAAACATATTTAGCAAGGATTAATTTATAAGACCCCTTTCAATCCTGATGGATCGTCCTCTAGAGATGCGACATAGAAGGGGTGAATGTTAAAAGCCTACTCTATGGGAATGGCACAGTGGAAAAGGAGAACCATACAAAAGCAGCTTCATCTCAGACTTCGCAACTTTTCCCAGAGCTGACTCTGCTTCTTTGGACCCCGCAGGAAATGGACCAATCCCCAGATATCTCCTACACACACCACTCACTCCCTTGCAGGGTTTCCTTTGTGCCCAAGCCCCTCAGAGACTCTGCTGTCTAAACTCTCTTTCTCTCTCTTCTTTTCCTTTCTGTATTCCACTGTCATCTTTCTCTTTCACTCCCATTCATTCTATTCTCTCCCTCCGCCATCTTTCTCCCTCTATTATCTTTTTCTCTCCTATTCTCTCTCTTCTCTCCCTCTCTTCTTCCTTATTTTTCCCCTCTCTTCTCTCTCATCTTTCTCCTCCAACCCTTCTTTCTTTTCCTCTCTCCTTTCTCATCTGTTTCATCTTGCTCATACATGTCTCATCACTCTCTCCTTTATCTTGCCCTCCTCTGTCTCGTCTTTCCCTCACCCTAATAATTCTCTTCCCAGTTAGACAGGTTTTGCAGGGACTATCTAAGCCTCAGTCCAGGGCCATCTTCTTCTCAGTGAAGAATGTCATTCTGGGAGTGCCCTGGGCGGGAGGGTGAGACAACAGGTGGGTGAGGTTGCATTAAAGTCATAAGGGGAAGGTGCTGGGCAGACCTATTCCAGGAAACCATCCTCCCACCCACCATTTTCTCTCTGAAGTGGCTGCCTTCTCTACCTGAAAAAAAAAAAAACAAAACAAAACTCTAAAAGCGGGGGCAACAATAGGAGGAGAAGTCTATTTTTCTATAGGTTGGGAAAGAGACAGGGACCTTTCTATCCACTGGGAAAAGCACTGGATTTTGAGTCTGAGTACCTAGGGTAATTCACACAGCTTTGCTACTTCCTACCTTTGTTACTTTGGGCATTTCCCTTCCAATCTCTGGCTTTTAGTTCCCTCATCTGTAAATGACGGAGTTTAAGGAGATGGGATCTAAAGTCCCCACAGGTTTGAGAGCCAATGATTCACTTATTCATCCTTCATTTTCAAAAAGGACAAATGACATCATGAGGGTGATGTCTTTCTTGACTTGCACATGAGTTGGATTTAAGTGAAGCTTCCAAACAAGAAGAGTTCTTTTTGCTTCTTGACTCTAACCTTGTTGTGTGACATCCCAACATCATCCTGCTCTCTTTGAACTTCTATGACCCTACAAATTTGAAAAGGAATAGTGAGGAGGGCCCTGGATGGGAGGCAAAGTCTAGTCCAGGGGTGGGGAACAGGTGGCCTGAAGGCCACATGTGGCCCTCTAGGGGCCCTGAAGTTTTAATTCAGTCAAAGGGCCACATGTGGCCTTGAGGCCACAGGTTCTCCATCCCTCATCTAGTCCCAGAGATATCACCTTTTCTGCTCCAATAGAAAGACTCTTGGATGTGAGGTCAGAGGACCTGAGTTCCAATGCTATCTTTGCTACCTATTTCTTTACTTTAGAGGCCTTAGTTTCCTCATCTGGAAAATGAAGGAGTGAGAGAAGAAGGAAGGAAGGATTTATTAAGGGCCTACTATGTGCCAGGCACTGTGCTAAGCACTTTACAATTATTATCCCATTTAATCCTCACAACGACATTGGGAGGGAGGTACTAATATTATCCCCATATCACAATTGAGGAAACTGAGGTATATATATATATATATATATATACTATACATATAGTATATATAGGTTAATGACTTGCTCTGGGTCACACTAATAAGTATCTGAGACTGGATTTGAACTCAGATCTTTCTGACTCTAGGCCCAGTACTATATCCACTGTACCACCTAGCTTCAAGTGAGGGGGTTGGATTAGATGACTTTTAAAGTACCTTCTAACTCTACATACATGATCCTATGATTTTTTATTTTGGATATTTATCCAAGGCAATATAACTAATAAGTGTCATAGGCAAGATCTGAACCTCTAACCCTTGAACAGACAAAGTTTAACACTTTCCACTACAGGAGGTTCCCCTCTGTCCACAGCATTAACTAGGGTTAACTGTGGGGTGATGGACAACAGGCTTACACACAAGCTCTGTTTTGCTCTTCCCAGGCCACTGGGGTTCAAAGCCCACTAAGGCTGAGATCTCCTCAATCACAAAGGTATTCCTAGGTTCTAACACAGAAGCAGAGAACTTTGGAGTGGCAAAAAGGCCTTAAAACAGAACATAAAATAGAATGTCCCAGCTGGAAGGAGTTTCAGAACTATAATATGTAAAACGTCAAGGTTGGAAGAGTTTTAGAACATGAATATTAGTGTCAAAAGGAGCCTCAGAATCATAATTTACAGAATCTCAGAGCTGGAAACACTCTACATCACAAAATACAGAACGTCAGAGCCAGAAGGGACATCAGAATCTATCTCCAGGGGTGGGGAACCTGCAGCCTCGAGGCCGCATGTGGCCTTCTAGGTTCTTGGATGCAGCTTTTTGACTGAGTCCAAGTTTTACAGAACAAATGCTATTATTAAGGGGATTTGTTCTGTGATGTTTAGATGTGGCCTCAAGGCCACAGACTCCCCACTGCTGATTCTAGTTCAACCCCATTTTACCGAGAGAGAAGTTCAAATTCAGAGAAGAACAGAGACTTGCTCAGTGTTGACACAAGAAGTTAGAGTCAGAGCAAGGTCTGGAACCTAGGCCTCAGGACTCCCAGGCCAGGGCTCTATACTCTCTGTCTGCATCCAATGAACCATGTCTAGAATCCAAGCCCAAGGAGATGAAGGGTTCATAAGGACTTCATTTCTGTGAACCTCTGAAGGACAATGGAACAGGTTGTCATATCCCTAACAAAGGGCTTCTCTTTTTCCCAAGAGACCTCATCTTCTGCCCCTTAAATTTTCCTGAGGGAATCTGTCCATCTAGAAGAGGGGTGGGGAACCTACAGCCTTAAGGCCACTTAAGGCCACAGGACAAATCCTTTGGACTTAAAGATTTAGATGGCCACTGATTTGTTATGTAAAATTTGGATTAAATCAAAAGGCCACACTTAAGGATTTAGAAAGCCACCAATTTGTTCTGTAAAATTTAGATTCAGCCAAAAGGCCGCACTTAAGGACCTAGAAGGCCACATATGGCCTTAAGGCCATAGGTTTCCCACCCCTGATCTAGAACAAACCCACCAGATGCTCCCTCTAGGAACCAAAATTGCTGTCTTAGCTAAGTTTTGGCAGCACTGATGTGGGCTGGGAATGGGGACAGCCCAGGGAATCTGGCCAGTGTCTCTTACCTGCAGAGCTCAGTCCCTGCACCCTGAAGCTCCTGAGGAGACAGCTGAGCACCTGCATCCCTGAGGAGCCGGATGACATCTCTGTGCCTGTGACAAAAAATAAAACGAAACAATAATTGCTTTGTTCCCTCTTCCTAGAGGGTTTAGCATTGTGTCATACAATGCTAAATGTTAAATGCTAATGTTTGATCGGGAATCAGAAAAACTGACGGAAGTCAGAGACTGATCAGCTCTGACATTTAGCATTTGTGTGACCTTGGACAAGTCACCTAATTTCTCTGGTCTTTCATTTCCTCATTGGTAAAACAACTGGGGGGGCGGGGTAGGAGGCGTAGATTGGATGACGTTCCTTCCAGCTCCAGATCTCTGATCCTAGGATTTTTGAAACAGATTTCCCAAGGGTTGTTTCCTAAGAGGGGAAAAATTATCTCTGCCTGAAGGCTATTTCTAGCAGGCTATCATGGAATCATGGAATTCCAGAACCCCAGAACTGGAAGGGATCTCACAGGTCATCTTACTCAACCCATTCCTGTGTAGGAATCCCTCTCCAATGTCCCCGATGAAGGGTCATCCACCCAGCCCTTTAAGACAACCAGGGACGGTGAACTTCTTTTCCCTCGTAGCCCTTTCCATTAGTGACCAGTTCTAGTGTTTGTACAACTTAGACTGCATGGGCTCTGAGGTTCCCTCACCCAATTCTGAAATTCTATGAATATAGATATTTTTTTCCTTCTGAATCTGACTTCACTCCTTGGCAACTCCTCCTAATTGTTTCTGGGCCTGTCCTTTGGGGCCAAGCAAAACAAATCTAATCTTTCTACCTCATTATAACATTTCAATTACTTGAAGACAAAGGTAGCACCTCGCACCTATCAGATTGGATAACATAACAGAAAAGGAAAATGACAGATGCTGGGGGAGGTGTGGCAAAATAGGTACACCAATGCGCTGTTTGTGAAGTGATGAAATGGCCCAACAATTCTGGAGAACAATACGCCCAAAGAGTTATAAAACCGTGCATGCCCTTTGACCCAGCTATACCACTATTAGGTCTGTATCCCAAAGAAATTTAAGAAAAAAGACCTATGTGCACAAAAATGTTTATAGCAGATCTTTTTGTGGTGGCAAAGAACTGGAAATTGAGGAGATGCCCATCAATTGGGAAACTGGCTGAACAAATTGTGTTATACATTGTGATGGAACACTATTATGCTATGAGAAATGATGAGGGGGATGGGTTCAGAAAAACCCAGACTTAAATGAAATGATGCAAAGTGAAACAAACCAGGAAACCATTGTACGTAGTAACTACAACATGGTAACAATAACTACCTGTGAAAGATTTAGCCACTCTGATCAAGATGATGATCCATGACAACTCCAAAGGACTCAAATGAAAAATGCTATCCACCTCCAGAGAGAGAATTGAGAAACTCTGAGTACAGATTGAACCATATTTTTGCTTACTTTATTTTTCATGCTGTTTTTTTGCTACATGGTTAATATGGAAATATTAAGTCATATACTTCATATGTGTAATTGATATCATATCATTTGCCTTCTCAATAGGTAAGGGAGGGACTAGAAAAGGAGGAGAATTTGAAACTCTAAATTTTTAATTTTAATTTTTAAAATGAATGTTAAAAACAAACAAACAAACAAACAAGTACACACACCACCACAACTACCAGCCCACCAAATACTTGAAGACAGTCATATCATATACACTCTAAATTCTCTCTTACCTAGGTTTTCATCATGCCTGGTTCCTTTAGCCAATCCTCATGTATCATGGTCTCCAGTTCCCTCACAGTACTGGTCACTCTCCTCCGAACACTTGTTAGCTGATCAATGATCCTATGCAGGACTAAGTAGGAGCTGACCAGGGCAAGGGTCTATCTCCTACCTCAGAACTTTTAGGAGCCCAATTGGTGAGAGTACCCTGGTTGTGGTTGCTAAAAGCCTATGCTGAAAGCATTGAAATGCAGCTTTCTGGGTTCCCCAAAGTCACATTGCTTCCATACTGACAGCTCCAGTTTGATAATGTCCTTTCTAAAATATGGCAATGGTGATTTATTCAGTGGAAGGAACCTTGGATTTGGAATAAGAAGGTCCTGTATTCAAATCCCAGATGTACTACTTACTAGCTATGTGGCCTTGTGCAAATCCTTTCATCTATCTGGTTTTAGTTTCCTAATCTGTAAACCCAAGAGTTTAGACCAGATGACCTCTGGAGTTCCTTCCAGCTCTAAATCTATATCACTATGATCACTAGTTGAACTCTTCTTGTCCCTTCAGAAGGCCTAGCCTCTTCTAAGAAATAGCTTCATAGCTAATAATCTTGGGTTATTACACTTACTCATTAACATATTCATTGCTGTGCAAGTATACCAGAGACCACCTAGGCAGAAGGAGGAAAGAGATGAACAGTTTAGGAAGCAGACCACAAGTCTGGCATGAAGACATGATATAGAAGAGGTTTTAATCATCCAGACTTTGCTATAGTGCTCTCTCACCTCTCTCCTCTCTCTCTTTCTCTCTCTCTGGAAAAATAGAGCAGCTAACGAATTGTTGCCTTGCCTTAAGTATGATTTTAGTCTTCAAATGATGAGGAAGCAACAAGGAGAACTGCCACTATGAATTTAGTTCTAACCAATAAGGGACAACTGGTTGCTAAAGTAAGAATGTCAAAAACTTGGAAGGAAAGTGTCCACTCCTTGGAATTTGTGATAGAGAAGAAGGAAAATTACTCTAGTGTTTTTGATAACATATTTCAAAAGACACAAAAAGGCAGAAAGGAAAAATTGTATGGCCTAAAATGATGCAGGGAAACACAACCTTTAAAGGGATGGCTGGCTTTCAAGAATAATATTCTTAATAGTTCTCCAATTACAGAAGCAATTCCAATAAGAAAGAACAGAGTAAACTCTCTAAAGTAACTGATGTGGATGCACAGGGCTAGTTTTTTTTTATAACTTTTAAACTTATAAATCAATAAACATAAATGAAGATCTTGCTAACTTATTCCTTCCTGTTCACAAAAAGAAAACAAAGCCCTGCAGCCACATTGCTTAAAATAAATTGCATAAACAAATGGGTTCTAAAAAACATCCAATTAAAAACCCTTAATTAAACACCAAAATAGAAATCTTGAAAATTAAAGGTGAGACTAATAAAATTGAAAATTTAAAAAACCATTTAACTAGTAAAACCAGGAAATGTTCTTTTTAAGGAAAAAAAAAATAGATAAACCATTGGCTAAATTTGAATTTAAAAAGAAGAAAACCAAATTACCTGTATCAAAAATGAAAAAGATGAATTCACAACCAATGAAAATGAAATAAAAGCAATT
This sequence comes from Vombatus ursinus, assembly GCF_900497805.2. Classification (NCBI taxonomy): domain Eukaryota; kingdom Metazoa; phylum Chordata; class Mammalia; order Diprotodontia; family Vombatidae; genus Vombatus; species Vombatus ursinus. Next base: position 13,035,882 of record NW_020947062.1, on the reverse strand, counting down.
ATTAGGAGCTATTTTGCCCAACTGCATGCCAGTAACACTGACAATGTAAATTAAATGGATGAATATTTATAGAAGTAAATCGGTTGCTGAGTGTGGTAGCTGGTAGTCCCTTCTACCAGGGAGTCTTGGGCAGAGGATCTCTTGAGCTCAGGAGTTCTGGACCACAGTGGGCTAAACCCATGAAGTATCTGAACTAAGCCTGGCACCAATATGCTGAGTCCACAGGAGCAAGAAGGCCACTAACCTACCTAAGAAGAAGTGAACTGGCCCATGCTGGAAGAAAAACTGATCAAAACTCCCATGCTGATCAGTAGTTGGGTTGGGAATATGAATAGCTACTGTATTTCTAGCCAGGGTGAGATAGAAAGACTCAGCCCTCTCCCCACTCCTCAAATAGATGAATGAATGAATGGATAAATAAAAAAAATAGGTGGATGAATAAATAATCTGGCAAACCAGTAAATGTGTTTAGAAAGTAATTTAAAGCCTATAGTTAACTGAGAAAACATAGCATCTGAATGATATTATACACTGGTCTTTAACCTAAATATAATGCAAATTTGATCCCTTTGTTTTAGCATAAATATGGGATATTTGTGTCATATCAGCATCATTTTTAGTCTTAAAACTTCACTTTTCTATGTTAAAACTTTTGTAATTTCCAAGCACAAGAATGTAACATTTGACATAAAACTGACAGGAAATTGGCCAACTTTATATTTAAAATACATGTCTGGGAAATGGAAGCAAGGATAGGTGAACAGAGAGGTGAGCACAAAAGCGTGGTGTCGTCCTGGGGGACTGTTAGAAGCACTAAAGCTCCCAATGAGATGGGGCTGTCACAAATACTTAAGATAATAAAAAGTTATCTTGGGGGCAGGAGAAAGATGGGAAAAGAGATAGGACTACTGCTCAGAGTAGACAGGATGATAAGAATGGATAATGAAAAGAGCCAATAAGGGGCAGGGAGGTGGTGCAGTGGATAGAGCACCAGCCCTGAAGTCAGGAGGACCCTGACTTCAGGAGGTCAAATCCAACCTCAGACCAAACACTTGACATTTACTAGCTGTGTGACCCTGGGCAAGTCACTTAACCCCAGTTGCCTTAAAAAAAAAAGTCAATAGGAATAGATGATGTCAGAAAACAAACTTGCCAGCAACACAGAGCAACTCAAAGGACATGTTCAGAAAATGACTGAATTATTGAAAAGTCCCAGAAAACATGCAGATTCAAGTGACAGACCAGAGGATGGGTCAAACAAATCACAGCAACCTCAGCATTATTGACATTTCAGGAAGCTTAGAAAAATGAAATGGTCTAAGCACTCAGTTTCAGGAAATTGTTCAAGAAAACTTTCCATAATTAATTAAAATAAACAACAACATAAAAATAGAATCCACGGTATTCTGACAAGAAAAAATTACTGAGTCATGCCTCCTTGACACCTTATAGTTTAATTCTAACACTGAAATGGTAAGTGGGAATAGAACCTACAAGTTGCAAGAATGACAGAAATAACATGCTATCGAACACCAAACAGGATCACAACCTATTCCTCAAGGAAGGGCAAGGTCAAATGTCAGCTGCTTGACAGCAGGAATTTTTTCCCCCTTTCTTTGTATCTTTAGTACTTACCACAGTGCCTGGTACATAGTAGGTGATTAATAAGTGCTTGTTAAATATAATATATGTGGCTCAGATTCTTAAGATCTGGCCTGCTTGCATTAGCAATACAAATGCTTAGATTCCTTAAGAGTCTGGTCAATATGACAGATGTTCTAATAAACCTTATCTTTCAGCCAAAGACAGGCTGCCTGCCTGTTGTGATTCTGGGGTCCCTGCACCCCTAACCTCTAAACCTCAACATTTTGGTGGCTCATATGGGGAAGCTGCCTACCCCAAGTTCTTCTCCAGCCAAGACTGGAAGGTATATAAACCTCCTCCCTCCTTTCTTGCCTTGCAGTTGGGGTCACTCTCCAAGCACCTAGGAAGGCTTGGAGGTGCTTTTTGGGCAGACAATTACAAGATTGTCTTACATTCAGTCTGATGCTCTCAGGCTCTAAGTCCGCAGCACAGAGGACAAGGATGGGCACCCTATCCAGAAGTGTATGTCTAATTCTGTCAATTCTCTCAGTGCTAGGGAATTGGGAAAACTGCAGGTGCTTTTTGGTTCCCTGAGGCTTACTTACACCCTTCCCTCTACATCCCTGAAATCCTCCTTCATGAAGGTTACAGGGAAAAGTTAGAACAGCTAAAAACACCTTAGCAGATTCTGGTGATCATTAAGGAGTTTTGAAACACCTTCGTAACAACCCTGGTCACTCCCTTCTCCCACTCCCTTCCCTTGAATCAAGAGGGTATTTGTTAATCCCTCTTATAGGAGAAGAGAGTTTCACCCCCCCACCCCCAGGCCTGAATTCGCCCTCTGCAGCATAGATCCTACTGGCAATGGCCTTGGGCCCTGGGGCAACCAATCACCCAGGTTCAGCACATCCTGCTCAAGGTAAAGAAGCTAGCCTCCGAACTTGGGTAAGCATACTCTTTTAAACTTGTAGTTTTAACTGTTAATGATGAGATGTTGATTCTCTGTGTAAAGTAATTTGGAAATGCATTTAACAAAACTGAAGTCACCTGATTGGTAATGGGTTTGTTTCAAGTTTCAAATTGGTAAACTTTTTCTATCAAGCAACTTTTCATAATTTGGTTACAGCTAAAACAGCCTGGCTATTGTTGGTTATTGTTTTAGCATGTAAACTTGCCAAAAAAGCTTGTTTGGGTTTTGTCTTGCTGAGAATTTGCAAGTATATAGAAATAATCTCTAACGATTGACTTTTTACACCAGGACAAATTTAAATTTGAGATGTAAATCCTGGAAAAGTTTTTCCTAAGCTATGATTAGTGAAACTTGCAGTTTGAGGTAAAAGCTCATAGAATTTTATTTTGAGTTGTCTGATGGATCATAATAATCCATCAATAATCAATAATCCACCATTTAGCCCTAAATCTAGTCCCTGCTTTATCCTTTTACAGCAAATTTCTATAATCAGAGCAAGTGGTCAGTAAAAGATCAATGCAAGTGTGGGAGATCTTGCTGTTTTTGACCTGAATGTGTAGTCATTCAACACCCCCAAACAACTGAAATTAAATCAGAAATATCTTCAGTTTAGTTTGGGGAGAATTCAGTGATAATTGAAGTGAAAGTCAGTCTCTGGCAGATTCATTTGTATAACTATTGCACCCAGGAGTAGAAAACTTCTACTTGCAAAAGTTATTACTTAAACTGCAGAAAAAGTAACAAGATAAGTTAATCCTGCAGGTCAAATGTAAATTATTTCAATGGGGCTCTTACACTTTTACTTCTCCCTATATCAGAGCTCTGTAGTCTTTTCTGTCAGATTTGTGTCTTTCAGACTACAGGCCATTCACCTACAGTTGGTAGCAAACAGCGGGTACCAGCCAATGTCCCCCCATTAACCCCTGGATGCAGCCTATGCTTGCTTGGTTCCAGTCAACCTCTTTGGGACCCCCTCAAGACAGGGACAGCTCTACACTTCTTGCCAGCAGCAAGCAGTTTCAGAAGGCAAGACCTTCATCCCTTACCCCAAAAGAATTTGAGTCCCATTTGTTTGAGAGGGAATGATGGGGATGGGATCTGAACCCCTAAAAGGAAAAACCCTGGACTTTCCCACCTGGCCAAATCTCAGGCATTCACCTGAGGCTATAATTCTATCAACTGGCCTTTCATTGTGGATAAACCCAATCTCCCAATTCTGTTCTGTTACCTCCCAATTGCCCCTGGCCACTTCCCACCCTTAATCCTATCTAGACTACATTCTCCCTTGGACACCTGGTCCAGGTCCCTAGTCTTTGGTTCACCCCATCTTACTGGACACTCTAATCCAGATCCTCCTTAGACCCCCTCCTCCTGTCACCCCAAACTACTTGGCCACTTCTAGATCCCTCCCACAGTCTTTCTGTATATAAGGTCCATCTTGTCTCCATTAAGGTGCTCAGATTCTTAAAATCTAGCCAATAAGATGGATGTTCTAATAAGCCTTGTCTTTGGCTGAAAAAACAAATAAATATAATATATGTAAAACTAAGAAGCATGAACTATGAATACAAAATGATCTAACTAGAAAAACTCAAGATATTGTATAGATAACTATGATCTATTTCCTTTGATCAGCAATTAAAGTTTCTCTATTTGATTGAATGCAATAAACATTTATTAAGTGCTTATGCATATTAAGTACAGGCACTGGGGATACAACTGACAAAAATAAAACAATTCTTGCCTTCAGGGAACTTATAATCAATGGAAACAGACAACACATATCCAGGTTAGTATAATAGGAGATACTTTAAGAACAGGGAGTTTACTAATAACTGGAAAGGTTAGAAAAGGCTTCTTGGAAGGAATTATACTTAACCTGAACCTTGAAGTAAGACAAGGATACCGACAGGCAGAAATCAAGACAGATCAAATTTCAAATATAAGGGATGGGATGACTTGAGGAAAAGTATGAAACTGAAAGATAGTATATTAAATTTGGAGAACAGCTAATGTTCCGTATAAAAGGGAGTGATATCAAATAAGACTGGGAAGGTAAGTGGAAGTCAGTGGACAGCCTTAAATTCCAGACTAAGGTGTTGGAATTTTGGCAAATCCCTTGCCCTGACATTGAATGTAAGGCTACAACCTCCTCTTTCAATCTGATCACCTAATTTGTGACTCCTGCTATAAATCTATATCCTCTAATCAAACTGAACTTGAGTGACTCCAAAATATATCTAGGGCTCCAGCCACTATAGCTAAGTTTGCCTTAGCTCTCCTTAGCTCCTAGAAATGCCTTTTCTCTCTTTCTACCTCTCAAAATTTATCTATTCTTCAGAGACTATGTACCATCCCCTCCATCAAGCCCCTTCAGCTGAACCTATCCCCTCTCTCTCCTCACATTTTTTTTATCCGTCTGATCAGGGGACAGAGAGATGGCACAATAAAAAGAGGGCGGAGTCTGGAGTCAGGAAGATCTGAGTTCAGATCTGTCTTTAGACACTTACTAGTTGTGTGACCCTGGACAAGTTGCTTAATTTCTATCTGCCTCAGTTTCCTTACGTATAAAATGGACATAACACCTCCTTTGCAGGGTTTTCATCTCATCTCAAATGAGATAACATTTATAAAGTATTTTGCAAATCTTGAAGTGTTACATAAACTATTACTTATCATCATTAACAGATTGTGGTCTCATGGACCCCATCATACCCATCTCTGACTCAGCAGCAACTAAGCCCAATATCAGGAATTATGGAATAAAGAAATGGCAAAATACAGGAAAGAGAAGTGGGGGGAAAAGGGACAGCTAGGTGGCTCAGTGGATAGAGAACTGGCCTTGGAGTCAGGAGGACCCGAGTTCAAATCCAGCCTCAGACACTTGACACCTACTAGCTGTGTGACCCTGGGCAAGTCACTTAACCCCATTGCCTAGCAAAAAAAAAAAAAGTTGGAAAAAATAATGCACTGCGAACAAGAGCTGAGTTTGAATCTCAGTTTTGCAGACAAGTTAATTCATTCTTCTGAGCCTCAGTTTCCTTATCTGTAAAATGAAGATAATGAACTTTGTACTATTGACTTCAAGGGGGTATTGTTAAGGTTTGAATGAAATATAGGTGTGCATATACATATATGTGCACATTAAGTACATATATGTATGGAAACATATCTCAGATTTTCAGGACATCACTCTTTCCTGCTTCTCTTCCTACTTATCTGACCTCTCCTTCTCAGGCTCCTTTGCTGGATCCCCCTCCAGATCAAGCCCTCTAACCACAGTCCCTAAGGGCTCTGTCCTGGGTCCTATTCTCTTTCCCTTCTATACTATTTCACTTTGGGATCACATCAGCTTCCATGAATTTATTGCCATCTCTATGCTGATGATTCTCAGATCTTCCTGTCTTGCCCCAGTCTCTCTGCTGACCTCTAATCTCACATCTCCAACTGCCTTCAGATATGTCAAATTACATATCCAGTAGACATCTTAAACTCAATATGTCCAAAACAGAATTCATTCTTTCTTCTTAAACCCTCCCCATTCCTATCTTCCTTATTACTGCATACGGCAACATCATGCTCCCAGTCCCTCAGACTTGCAACCTAGGAATCATTCTGGATTCCTTACTATCTCTCACCCCCTTTCCCCTATATTCAATATGATGCCAAGGCTTGCTGATTTCACTTTTGCAACATCTCTTGAGTGTACCCCCTTTTTCTCCTCTGACACTACTACCACTCTAGTGCAAGCCTTCATTATCTCACGACTAGATTATTACAATAGCCTGCTGGTGGGTCTACCTGTCTCCAGCCTCTCCCCATTCCAAACCATTCTCCATTAAGCCACTAAAGTGATTTTACAAAAGCACAGGTCTGATCATGTCACTCCCTACGCAATAAACGTGCTCCCTATTGCTTCCAGGATCAAATACAAAATGTTCTGTTTGGCATTCAAAGCCCTTCATAATCTAGCCCTCTTATACCATTCCTCTTATTCTTTACTCCCTGACACATACTCTTCAAACCAGTAATATTGACCTCCTGGCTGTTCCACAAACAAGACATTCCATCTCTGATTCTCCCTCATGCCTAAAACACTCTCCCTACTGCCCCCCACCCCCAGCTTCCTTTAAGTCCCATCTAAAATCCCACTTTCCTCAGAAAGTCTTCCCTAACCCCTCTAAATTCCTCTTTCAATTATTTCCTATTTATCTCGTATATAGCTTCCTGTATATATTTGTTTTCATGTTGTCTCCTCCATTAGATTGTAAGTTCTTTGAGGGCAGACATCATCTTTCACCTCTTTTTGTATCCCCAATGCTTAGCACAGTGCCTGGCACATAGTAGGCACTTAAAAATGTGGATTGGTTGACTAACTTGTGTGTGTGTGTGTGTATATGTGTAAAAGAGGAAGTTTTTAATATATATATACACACACACATACATACACACACATAATGTATATATGTATATTTGTATGTATGTATATGTATACATATATAAAATCTACATATCTTTCCCCTTAAACCCTCATCCTTCCTATACCATCTTCCTAGTATATATAGATATGTATGTGCATATATATATACACATAGTGTATATATACATAAACATACACATTGTACCTGTCATATATACACATATAGTATGTATATATGTAAATAAAGATATAACTATATATATACATAGATATCAATATATATACACATACATAGATTTATATGTATATATATACATACACATACACACACACAGACATATATATATATACATACATACACATCTCGAGAAATATCAGCTTCTGCCATTACTCTTTTTATACCTTCTGGAGACCTGCTGGTTTAGTTATTCAAAAAGGGTCAGGCCCCTGCCTGCCTGCCTGCCTTCCTGCCTGCCTGCCTGCTGGGGCCTGAGTTTTAAGCTAAACTGCTTAGGATGTTACTGGGAAGGTAGGGCTTCCTCTTCTAGGCTGGGAAAGTGGGAAAAGGCTGGGGAACCAGTCGCAGGGCAGGGCAGAACAGGGTGGGGCGGGACAATTCCTGCCCCCCCCCCCCGCAATATGTCTAAAATATGTCTCAAGGACTCTTCCTCATTTTTGCTTCCCTCCCCCCACCCTTACTCCAACCAGAAAATCAACTTCTGCACCTTCAGCCCAGGCCTAGCTGGGTGGGGAAAACACACAGAGCCCGTTCTCTGAAGCCTGAAGAAGACACAGCCCAAGCAGAAAAGGAGGGGTAAGCATCAGGGTGTGGATTCAGGAGGCCTGGATTTTAGTCATTGTTTAGGCTACATGACCTTGGACAACCCTCTGGGGACTTCAATTTCCCCATCTAACAAATGAGGGGGTTGGGCAGCTCACACATTCTATTCCACGACATCGTCCTTTTCTCTCAAGGAGTTCACAACCAGGCTTGGGACATCAGAGTACTACAGGTAGTAGGATCAGAGAATTTAGAGTTGGCAGAAGTCTAAGTCCACCCCCATCATTAGACAGAAGAGGAAACTGAGGCCGAAAAGGAAAAGCAGCTTGCCCAAGGTCATACATAGCATAATAAGGTCACTATGGCAGGACTAATTAGGTTGCCCATGAGGAAGAATTCTCAGGCCACAGGGAAAAGTGAAAGTCATCCAACTCTGCTTTCCCTCTGTGACTCTGTTGGCCTCACTTTGTAGAGAGGAATATGCTGGGAATAAGTCTGACACTTCGAAAGGCTTTCTGAATTCCCACATACCACCTTGGACAGTATGAGACCTTGAAAGGGTTAAAGCTGCTTCTCTAACAGGCTGGTCACCTAACACTTGGAAATAGACAAAGGAGGGAGAATCTGGCTGATGATCTCATTGTCCATGCCCATGCTTTCCCTGGCAGGGAGTGGCAAGGATTAGTGGGCCTACTATTCTAATGGCCTGAAGATGGTAGTGAGAAGATAAGGCCCCAAGAGATTGAATGACTTGTCTCATTTTAGATAGCCAGTGAGTGGTAGAGCCTGGCTCCTCTGAAACCTAACCTGGTCTTCCAATCATCACATTATTTGGCATGTGAAGCATATAGGAACCCATCCTTCCAGCTTCCAGGAATCATCTTTGACTCTTTTCTCTTGCTCAGTCCTCATATCTGATCAGTAACTAAGTTACTGCTATTCTACCGTGGTGGGATGTCTAGAATCTATTCCCTCCTCTCTGTTCACTCTGCCCTGGACCTAATTCAGGTACTTATCACCTTTTTTCTGGATTACAGTAAGAGGCTCCTAACTTGTCCCTAGATTTGCCTATGGTTTTTCCCATTCTTGTTCATGATTCATGGATCTGCCAAAGCAATCTTGCTCATGCACACCACATCACTTTCCTCCTGGAATGCCTTTGGGAGTTCCCCATGGCCTATAGCATAAAATCCTAGCTCCAAAGTGGGGCAGTCAAGGCCCTCCACAGTACAGCTCCCACCTACATTTCTTGCCACACTACTCCCTTTGAGGCATTCTACATGCCAGAAAAACAAGATAAGTTGCTCTGTAATCCCATCCTATAGTCTCCTGCCTCCTGCATTCATGAAAGCTGTCCTGTCCTCCATGCCTGAGACATACTCTTTCTCATCCCTGCCTATAGAAATTCTGGTTTTCCCTTCAAGGACCAACTCCTCCAAGAGTCTTCCCTAATCATTCTAACTGAAAGTAATTTTCCTCATCTCAAATGTTCATTAGAATACTTTGTCTTTACCACATTCTTTGCCTTTATCACATTTATTCATGTATATGTCATATCTTCCATGGAGACTATAACGTTTGAAGGCAAGAATCAGTCTGAGGAAGAGAATGAAAACAGTCTATTCCTGTGGGAGGAGACACAGCCCTATACTGGAGGAGTCCCTAGTTCGAGAAGCAGACATGACCCTGCGCTAAGGTTACTCTCAGTCCAAGGGGAAAGGTTGGTCTCTGCCCTTAAGGAAGCCCTGTTCTGAAAAGGAGACATGCAGGGCTCCTGACTTCTGGGAACCCTCAGGATTTGGGGGGAACCCCATGGTCTAGCTGAGTTTTCAGGAAACAAAGACATCCAGACACATATGTATCACGCTGTTTCAGTCTTTGAATAGAGAAGGAAAGGAAAGGAAAGGAAAGGAAAGGAAAGGAAAGGAAAGGAAA